>NC_140963.1:114538833-114688833 GCF_056783735.1 Eptatretus burgeri | reverse complement strand
CTTTGATCTAACACCTACAAATTCACTTAAGGCCCGGTCACACCTTGACGTTTTAGCCAGCGATGGCAACGTGTTAAAATGTATGTAAAACGCTGGCTTACGTTGAACTTTTGATGTTTTTTTTTAAAGATTCGGACGTATTCATAGCGACTTGGTCTTATGTGTAACGCATTGGTAACTACACAGAACGTTTCGTTGTGTTATAGATAACTTATACCAACGAATGCTGAACCTGTTGTCGGCCTACACAACCGATGCCCAACGATAGTCTAACTCAGGCATAGCGCGTTGCACGCATCGCCGACGATGTCGTGACGTAGCCTATTAAAAGGCTGACGCACAACGATTCAAATCATAACTGCCGCAGAAATGGAAGGGTCAAAATCGCGGTCACACCTTGGCGATCTTGCCAGCGTATGCCGACGTAACAAAAAGTGTCTAAAACGTTGGGGCACGTCGAATACGGTATGGGTAAGTTTGGTATACGTGAGTAGAACGCTAAATACGCTATCATAAGTCGTAGTAAGTAGAGTACGTCAAGAAATTTTGAACATGTTCAAAATTTTACGATGTACTCGGCGTATGACACACGTTCCGCATGCGATGGGGATAAGTTTTACACACGATATGCGGACGCTTACACACGTCCACAAAGGCTACTTATAAGCTAGTCATAAGTCGAAACGCGTCGCGGTAATGTCTTTCTTACGCGAAACTTATTTCTAACTTATGTTTGAGGAGCTTTGAACCAATTCTTTACGTAGTCCCAACACACATCGACGTATGCAGACGTATTCCAATGACGTCTTCCGGTCGACAAAAAAAAAAAATAAATGAACGTGTTTCTAGGTTACAACTGCCATATAAAGACGTGTTCCCAGCGGTTTTGGGAATTGGTATATAAAAATGGTGTTCATAAAAGGGGAACCCAACAGTGTTTTCGAGTTCCTTTTTGAGTTGATGTCCATGTCAGCAGTATCAGTATCAGTATCAGTATCAGTATTAGTATTAGTATTAGTAGTAGTTTGTTCATGTTGGCAGTAGTAGGTGGGTGTGAGGGGGAGGGTGTGGGTTATGATGGATCGTCCTTGCGTCCGCGTGTCCACGGGTAGGTTCATAGGCTGCCACTCAACGATTTAAATGGCTGCATCTCCACTATTGAAAGTAGACGCTTGCGCTCAACAATTGGATTTTTTTTACACTCAACGACTTTGAAATGGTACCACTCAGCTAGTTTCATTGTTTACAATGAACGATTTAAATTGCTGTCACTCGCCTTTGTTTTTTTTTATTTTTTTATTTTTTTTGACGCTGGGGTTTGGAAATTTGAAGCGTTTCTTCTGAACGTGTTAAAACGCTCAAACTCGACTATTTTAAATAGACGCTGCCGATGGACAATTGGAATCATAGCCAAGCTCGACATCGAAGTGTGAACATCCTCGTCATGCCGAAGAAAAGTTTGAAGAATGCTGCAAATAAGTGTCCTGGCCATGGCCGTGGACGCTGACGCAAGGACGATCCATTATACCGACGTCTTTCAGCCTATGAGTAACTTAAAAGTAACGTCTGTCGATGTGTGTCAACGATCGCGTAACGTGCCAACAACACGTTAATCATAAGTTAGAAATAAGTTTTGGGTACGCTAAACATTATCTCGGCGTGTCTCAACTTATGATTTACTTACAAGTAGCATGTGTTGACGTCTGTCAACGATCGCAGACCGTGCCTACAACTTGTGGCCAGCGTAGCGGAACGTCTGAGTCATACGCCGGCATACGTCGTGAAATTTCAAGCATGAAAAAATTTGAGGACAACCGAAAAGTACGTTTAAAGCCAACGTACAACGACTTATGGCAACGTACTACGACGTATGCCAGCGTGCTCTTAATGTTATCAAAACTTACCCATAACGTATTCAACGTTTGCCAGCGTTTTAGAAAAAAAAATTCAAAAATCGGCATACGTTGGCAAAAACGTCAAGGTGTGACCGGGCCTTTAGTATCTGTTCACCTAATTCATCTTTAAATTTTCCAACAACATTTTTATTCTTATTTGAAAAGAGCGGGTTATTAGGATCATAATTTCTTGTATCGTCAATATCTTCATCTTCGTTCATATCTTTATAAACATAATCTGAAGTTCTCTCTAGTATGAAGCTATCCGTATCCATATATAGCAATACAATATGCTCACCATATCTTTTCTTTAGATTATTATAAAAGTAATTAATCAAACATTAAATACTTTGAAAGATCTAAAACAGACGTTTCCACATAAATCTGTTTATCCATCTTTATACTCTTTATTCAAATGAACAGCACAAGAATTATCTGTAAATATTTCTACTCTTTTAAAGCTTGGTTTATTAGCTCGCCTGTTCGAAGAACAGAGAGCTATAGCGATACCCCCGGCGTGAGCATGAAAATGTTAAAGTTTTTGGTGGAAGTTATTTAGAAGCTTGCCATTCATTTAATACGTGTACTCGGATGCTGATATTTGGCATGGAGGTTCATTTGGGGTATACTATTGGTGTAGTGAAGTTGAAATTAAAAAATAATTTCAAATGTTTTAAATTTTTGATCTGTTTTGAACTTAACTTTTTTTGTAGCACATCAACGTTAAAGTTTTTGGTGCAAGTTATTTTTTAGAAGCTTGCCATTCATTTAATATGTGTACTAGGATGCTGATATTTGGCATGGAGGTTCCTTTGGGGTATACTATTGGTGTAGTGAAGTTGAAATTAACAAATTATTTTAATTTTTTTTTTAATTTCCACCTAAGATTGTGTCAAAGCCACCAAATGCTCGTCTGTTTATACTAGACGCTTGCCATTCATTTAAATGTGTACTAGTTTACTAATTACAATATACTAATACATATATTGCTTTGAAATGATTTGGATCAGACTTCACTGCAATGCTTTATAAAAAATATTATTAGACTAGTCTTATAAAAACGATAAATGTATAAACAGGCGAGTGTTGGGTGGCTTTGACACCAACTCTCTGGTTTATCAACTTCTCCACCTGCTCCCAAGTTGTGGCAAGTCTTACATTTTGTCTATTCCTTATATTTTTCCATTGTTTTACCAAATACAGAATTATTCATCAACTTATAAACGTCCTTCTCAAAATCATTATTATCCTTTGTTCTCATCCTTGTATTATAATCAATATATTGACCTAACCAATGACTGATTAAGCTTTAGTACCCTATGTACCTTTTTAACTTGTTGTCCGACTTCTATAAAGTGCTTTAGATTTCTTTGATGTAAAACATACTTCTCTTTATCAAACAATGTTGTTAGTAATTTAGTTGTCAGAATATATTTAAACTCATTTGAAGAAATGAAGAAATGTTGATAACCACCGAATAGCTCTTGATTGGGATCTATTTTTCAGCTCCATCAGGAAGGTCTTTATGTTTGTTATTAAGTTTTCTAGGATAGTTTAAATCTACTTCAAAATAATACCCATAATCCCATTTATCTAAATCTTCTTGACTTGTGGAAATTATATCATCTAAGATAGATTTGAACTCGTATTCTTTTACCCATTTAAAATTATCATAGGGTTGAGATTTAGACATTTCCCAGCCATACAAGTTATTAGCATCAAAGTACATCAAGTAAGATGTGGGCTAATCAGGTGAGAAGTATGGAAGATATTTATTATTTGCCTTAGCATATCTCTTTGAACAAACTTGTGAAATTCCTCCTCTTTTAGCCTTCTCAATCATCAACAGCATATCTACATCACTTAGAAGATCAAGGGGTTGTTTAGTCATTTTTAACATGGCGCTCCAGGCTAGTCCAGGAGATGTATAATAATGGACAGGATCAAGTCCATATGAATCTTTATTATAACAAACTTCTCTAAATTTCTCCAACACATCAGTGAGTAATAAAACATCAGTTATTAAATAAAGGTCATGATATTCACCCATATTCTTTATCTCAAACTAGCCTGGTGTTGGCACAGTGGTTTGGGCAGCGGCTTGGGATCCAAAAGGTCCTGAGTTCAAGCCCCGTTGGGCTAATGAATTAATACACCAGGGGGTTGACTCAGCCTGTCATCCTTCCGAGGTCGGCGAAATGAGTACCAGTGTACTGAGCCGGTGTATACCCTGGTTAAAATAGGTGTACCAGATCCCTGTGTCGCAAGAGGCGACCAGGGTTGCGTCAGGAAGGGCATCCGGTGTAAAACATGTGCCAAATCACTATGCGGATCATATGGATGATCCGCTGTGGCGACCCCTAACGGGAGCAGCCTAAAGAAGAAGAGGAAGATTCTTTATCTCAAACTCTTTCCAAACTTGTTATATTACGGGTGAAGGGTATGAAAGAGCAAAATATCTTCCTAACTTGTTATAAAAACGCTTTTGAGGAGGAATTCTTGATTATTTAAATCTTACAAAGGAATCCATATCATCATATGGGTAAATGCCCTTTTTGGTAAGAAGAGAAATGCCTTTACCAAAGTCAGCTTCAGTCCTAAATTGACAAGAAAGTATAGGAGTATAAATATATTTCACGAGTATAAATCTGCTTTGTAAATGAGATGTAATTTTGATCTGTATTTGGAATTGCTATTATCTTTCCAGGAGTCTTACTTGGTTCTTTTATAAGGAGATGCGTATCATAATGACAATTATTATGAAGAAATACAGGTATGAATGTCAGGATTCTATAATTAAGATTACAATTATTATGAGGTACTTCTCTATATTTCCCCGTTATATGGCAATAATCTCTAACCCTTTTATCAGTTTTTACCAAAGCCTCTGAGCATATATGACAAATCTTTGCTTCTTCAAATTCTTTCTCTTCATTTGGAAATAAGTTAAGGGGTTTATTTGTTCTTGACATAATTTTAGTTAGCTTAATACAATCATTCTCAATCCTTTAAAAAATTCATCAGCAGCATCAGGTCCTCTATACAACTCCAACTTATCATATTTACTTCCTACAGATTAATGCAATAACAAAACCCACAAGGGATATGTTTTTGATATTTTTCAAATATCATCAGTCTTTTCCAAGATGCTCTCAAAATCAGCATATATTACAAATGGGTGTTTTTATACATTTATTTGTTTCATAAAATACAACTTTCTCTCCTGGTCCTGGCATCTCAACAACTGCTGCTCATAATTAGAACAATACTTTCAATGTTTATCAAGTCTTTGTGGAGATCGAAAGATATTTAGACATCTCTTACAAGGATTTGATTTATAAACTTGACTACTTACCAATCCAGAAAAGTTTTTTATTTCAGCATAATGAGCGGTTTCTTCATTAGTGAAATAAAGGAGATCTATATGCCGGTCATTTGACCAATTATCATGAGATGTAGTATTACTAACTCTTAGAATTTGGACTTTGTTTTTATCAGTTAAACCATAAACATTTATTGATAGGTTATTCATATTCTCAAACTTTGTTATGTCTTTTAAGCTCATGAGTTCTCCTCTAAAGATGCCGAGATCCCCAGTTTCTAATTTATTCTCATATTTCTTATACTTTGAAACTCTTTCACAGTCCCTTTCCTGTGGATAAAGATATGCCAAGATACTTCAGAGAAAGCATTTATTATCAGTATTTTTTTTAATATTAATGATTGCCTTTTTATTCTTTATATCCTTCGGTAAATCAAGATAAGAAGAAGCCTTGAGCGGAGTGGATTTAAGAATATGAAGATCGAGATATGAAACATTCCCAATGTTGAACCCACTACCTTGTTGTTGTTCTTCTAATTCAAATCTAATAAGCTCTTCAAAGATAGGAGATTTAAGAAGCTATCAATTGATGTAATCAGGTGTGGTGGATTTGTTCTCATTTATTTTTTTTCAATATAGTGGGGCAACTTAGCATAACAATTGTGCATTTTGTGAGGAGAGCACCAAATTTGCACACTAGTAGCCTATCATATTATGAACAGATTTGGATATTGGGCCATCTCAAATTCAGCTGCTGATGGCTGGCAGCCATTTTCCACTGCCATCAAAAATTTGAGATGGCCCAATATCCATATCTGTTCATAATATGATAGGCTACTAGTGTGCCAAGTTTGGTGCTTTCCTCACAAAATGCACAATTGTTATGCTATATTTAGCTAAGTTGCCCCACTAATAACATTATCTTCTCTTGAGAAGGTAAAGGAGGCTCCAAGATATATTTTGAATGATTTATGCTTTTTTAACATTCAACGAACAACCTTATAATTGAACCCTTTGAAATATGAATCACTTCCCAAATGGATCTGACACTAATATTAAATCTTATAAGTTTTAACTCTATCCGATCTTTAAAACATCTTTGAAGAGTTGTAATTTCAAATGGTTTTGTCTCAATGACATCTCCCTCTAATCCAATTTTCTTCTTATTTCTCTTCAAGTTTTTCTCAATGTTGTTAACGTGTTTTTGTGATTGAAGGTGTTTTTTTATAACTCTCTTTTATGACATCCTTAGAACAGACATCACAATGTTTTGTTTCTCATTCAAATGGAGATATTTGTCTGAAAAGATGGAATGTGTGTTTGCTGGTTTGAAGGTGTTTTTTTATAACATTTATATTCATGATTACAAACATTGCAGTACATTGTATTCACCATATTTACATAGCAAAACTTTGCTTAAACTAAAATTTTCTTTATGAAAATTCCATTTAATTTATAGGTGAATCTGTGTTCAAAACCATTTTACCCACCAACTTTTTTCACTTAATAAATCCAATGTATCATGACACAAAAGACAAGTTTCAAGAAAACTCTACATTTGTAAAATATTCTGAGAAATATTATTGAGGATGGAAAATTGAATAAAGATAAATATAACAACTCATGGATAAAAACAATTATGGTGAATAATAATACGAGTTCTTCAATTTCCTTCAGTGGAAGGGCTTTTAGTCTATCTGGAAGAACATCAATTAAAGTAGCTCCAACAAAAGTTTCTCCTCTCGTTCTGGCAATCTATTCAAAACTAGAAAAAGCAATGAAACAAGAAAAAGTATCAAAAAAGAAAAACCTTATGGATGAAGCTTAAGAAAGAAAAGATAAGACCATCAGCAATATTCAAGGAGAAATTTTGTTTTTTTTTCAACAACCCTAAAGATGTAAATCTTGATGAAATATCGGATGATATTATATCAGGTGAAATCACATTTCATTCAGTAGTAGTTAAGGACCATTTTAAAATTACCTTTAATATAAAAAACATGTTGTAGTTGAATCTGTTAATGAAAAAAAGTATGTAGATGTAGATGGTAATGTTTTTTTCTACTAATTAAATGTCATTCAAGTGAGGATTTTGAAGATTATGAGAGTGATGATAGTTTCTCTGTTGGAACAGAAGACAGTTATGATACCGAGAGTTTGTGTTCAAACGATAGTTATGAAAATAGTTTTTATAGATGATTGTGAAAGCACCAATGAAAGTACCGAAGATGAATACCAATGAAGTAAAGTTTTACTTTATAAATATGAATAGTATACTAGATCTTGAGCCTCTTGAGTTCCCTTATTCTCCAAATAACAAATTTGAGAATTGTCCTGCATGTGATAGAGTCAGAAGCCCATAAACAATGTATATTTTGTGATTATCTTCTAATTAATGAAAATGTAAATAGGAATACAAATGTTTCAAAATTATGCCAGAAATGAATTACTTTACAAGATTAACAAGATAAATGAATGTTAAGTATGAGGGTGATAATACACCTTTTCTTACAAGAGAAGAGACTGAATAGAACAAATGACGATAATGTTTCATGGTTGATGATGTATATTATTTACGATTGTCATTTTCAGGGAAATATCAACACATGGTATTGTATCAATAAAATAATGGATTATCTTGAAATTAAACCTGAACTCAGGATAAAACATCGAGTTTCTAAAAAAGCCAATAAAAAATTTAATAATTTATTTTCTAAAGAAAATATAAATGAATGATTTTTACCCATTTGGGAAAATAAGATAAAATTTAACAACCATAAAAATCTTCCAAATTCATTAATATGTCTCATAGTTGGTTCAAGCCAATGTGGAAAAACCTGCCTGCTTTTGAAGATGCTCCTAACTCCCAACTTTTTAGATTTTGGTAATGTATATATTAATACTGAAGGACCAATTTTGTGTTCCTCCTAGCGGTCGCGTCACGTTTTTCTCGGTACTGTGACTTGGACTGAAAGAAACTTCGTACCTGTAAGAGTGCATCACACATAGTGGCAATAGTCAACTTTCAACTCTGAAGCAGAATAAACACTTTTCGTTTTACATTCGTTTACATGGCGACATGTGACGTCATTGCTGAGAGGCGTCAGGACGTCATGACATCATCGGTCATTCGCTGACGTCATTACGTCTGTCGTCGACAGACCGTTACCGCTGAGAGGTGTAATTCGACTCCTCGAAAATAGCGTCTGCAATGTAAAAGCCTCTTCTGCACATGTTGAATACCTCAGAATGTGAATTTGAGACACAAAAAAATGTAACAAGAAACATTGTATCTTCTATCTATATATTAATACTGAAGGACCAATTTTGTGCTCCTTGCGGTCGCGTCACGTTTTTCTCGGTACTGTGACCTGGACTCAAATAAACTTTGTACCTGTAAGAGTGCATCGCACATAGTAGCAATAGTCAACTTTCAGAATCTGTCTGTGACGGGGTTTCGGCTAGTTTAACAATATTTCACAAAGTCAAGTTTTCAACTGGAGTATCAACTACTCTCACAAGGTTTTAATGCTGATCTTAAAAAAGAAGACTTAATTAGTTTATTTAAACTTCAAAACAAACTAAATTATTATAACACTGAAAATATAATTCAACTATTTTGTAATGCACAGAAATATAAAAAGAGATCAAAACCTATAACTTGTATTCTTAGTGATAATACACATGATATACCTTCACCCCAAGATTTGGATAAATCAAAAAAGAATCTTGTTGTCTTTGATGATTGTGTTAATGAGAGAAATCAAACGGTTATGGATAGTTATTACACAAGAGATAGACATTCTTCTTGTAATTGTATTTATCTTAGTCAATCATACTTTCAACTCCCTCGTTGCTCGATACAAAATAATGCTTATACTTTTATTTTATTCAAGTTAAACTCAATAAATATAAACAATTTTTGGAGAGACAATTGTTCTACATTACGTAGTAAAAAAGAATTTGTGGAGTATATGAAACACACGGCTGGAAAATACAAATACATTGTTGTGAAACAAGATGAGATACTGAGGGATATAATTTTTATTTTATAAACAATGACATACATAAATGACAGCTGTTATTATAAATCTTGTGGGTAAATCTTCTTCTGGAAAAAAACTTTCATAACTCGAGGTTCTTGAATAGTGAAAATGAAAAGATTACATGTTTTACAAAAAAAAACACCCTGTGATAGGTATTGTATCTACAACCACCAGAGTAATGCGACCAGGAGAAGTAGAAGGTGAAGATTATTACTACATTTCAATCGAGGAACATATGCAATTGAGCAACGAAGGACAAATATTTGAGGAGGTCTCTCTTGGTGCAACAAAATATTCACATTGTAAGAGTGAGTTAAATAAACTAAAATCTGATGGTCTTGGGTTATTAGAAACTAATCTAGAAGGAATGAGACGAATGATTAAACATCTGAGTGGTAACGGGGTTAAGATTTTTTCATTCAGTTTTGATGTTGATGAAGAAACTCAACGCAAACGTATGAAAAGCAGAGATAACAAGTATTCATGAAGAAGAAATTACAACTCGTATTAATTCTAATAGATAATTTGATTAAATATTTAAAGAAAGGAATTTGTTTGAATACATCTACTCGAATGATGAAGAAAAGGATAATTTCTCCCTTGACTTTTACAATTCATCAAATGATATTTTCCAACAAATAAATGGATGCGAAAGAACGAGAAAGAAGATTTAAGGAAGAGCAAGAGTTGGTTTCAAAAGTTGCAAAACAACAGGAAGACATAAAGAAGAAATGCAGACAGAAACTAACGGGTGAAGAAGCGTTTGAAAGAAGACGAGAAATTTTTTTAACCACTTAAAAAAAAACATTCCCCCAAAAATTGTTAAAAGTTCCAATGAGAGAATGCACCCCTAAAAAAACTTCGAATGATAAAAGATTTTTGTCAAATGACGGATGAAGAACGAGAAGATATAGGAGAATTAGAATATGATGATGAACGATTATTTCAACAACTGGAAGAGATAAATCAACCCCCTGATTATGTTGTGAATGCTCTCCAAAACAATGAATATTCAACAGATTCAAAAACCACAGCAGGTTTCATTCCAACAGAACAACCAGCAATATTCCATCCTGTTCAAGAAAAGGGATTGATATTTAATCGTGAATTAAGGTTCTTGAGTTTTGTTCAACCACCTGTTGAATTAACTCCGAGATTGATGTTTCTTCTTACAAAAGTTGGAAGACAAGATTCAACTGTGAGGGGTGAATCAAGTTATTTCGATAAACCTTTGAATGTAAAATATGAGGATGATAGAGTATATATTGATTTCCTAAACTCGCTTGATTATGGAGTTTCTGTTGCCAGTAAAGGAAGGAAGAATGAAAAGGAGAAACACATTATTGAGGCTTTAAAGTTCCCCTGACACACAAAAGTACTGGAATTTCATTTTTATACAGTATGTCCTATAGGAGTTTTTCATTGTGATTTCAGATCTGCCAATGTTTTTTCACAATACTCATTCTGTAAAATATAAAATTAAAAAAACAAACCTCTTCGGGAACGCCCCTAAAAATTTTCCTGAAAGGGGCGTAACCCACATGACGTCAACTACAGGATTACAAAGGCTGCACGTAAATTACTCGGGTTGGTGGTCTACGTGATTATATTGGCTTTCTGTGTGTTTCCACATTTGATTGGTCAACTCAATCACTTCGTTCATTTCTGCTTTAAAAAATCGAACATTTGGTTTTGAATAATGGATGGCATGGACTTTCATTTGTCTGGTAATGACAGTGAGTGTGAGAGAAATGAACGATTTTGGTCTGAACCACATGGATAATTGTCGGATAACGTAGTCGCGGGAGGTGAAGTTCAGGCAGCTGGAAATGAAATACGACCTTACCAGTTCGATCCCGAAGCAGGACAAGCAGAGGAAAATGGCGATGAAATTCCCAGCGTTCATGATGATCGGGAGGATATCGAAGGAAGACTTGGCAATAACAACTGGTTAGACTAAATCCTATTCGTAATTCAATAATGTAAATTCGACTTGCATACTGCTCGATATCATAAATATTTTAGGGAGGTGACGTGACCAGCGCAGCGCAGCGGACATGTTGCTCCGCGGCGAATGAATCACAAGTAAGGCCAGCGCATGTCATCGGCCGTATCTCTCCGCGCATAAAACGAAGCAATCTCTCTGCCCGGATACGATGAAAACTTGTGTGCAGAACACACCTTAGACACAATTGTCTAGAGTAGTCCGATAAATCTGACGTTCTGTTGCATTTTTATTTATTTTATTCCTACTGTTGTCATGTAGCACCAGTAGAAAACAATAAACCTGGTGTTCGCTTAGTGGTGAGGGTGGCGGCTTGGGATTCTAGGGTCCTGAGTTCAGTGTGTGTGTGTGTCCTCCTGTGATCCCTAGATCCTAGGGTCCTTGTTAGCCGCTGAATTAAAATACACCAGGAGGTTGACTCAGCCTGTCATCCTTCCGAGGTCGGCAAAATGAGCACCAGTGTACTGGTAAGGGGAACACTGC
This sequence comes from Eptatretus burgeri, assembly GCF_056783735.1. NCBI lineage: Eukaryota > Metazoa > Chordata > Myxini > Myxiniformes > Myxinidae > Eptatretus > Eptatretus burgeri. Next base: position 114,677,082 of record NC_140963.1, on the reverse strand, counting down.
ATCAGCGGCATAGCCGCGTCCCAACCAATGATGCAACCAGCAGCCATATATATATCTATATACAGAGACACAGAGACACAGAGACACAGAGACACAGAGACACAGAGACACAGAGACACAGAGACACAGAGACACAGAGACACAGAGACACAGAGACACAGAGACACAATAATAAAAAAAAAAAAAGCTACAGCACGTCAGATTTATCGGCCGAGTCGGACGGACGACAGATTGATCGCACTAGTCTAGACCAGTGTTTCTCAACCGGGGTTCTCCAGAACCCTAGGGTTCCGCAAGAGGTCGCTAGGGGTTCCGTGAGAAACAGTAACAAATAGGCTAATGTATTTTTGAGTAGTTTTTGTTTGATCTAGTATTCGTAATTTTACTATACACGTACGGCATATTGTTGGAAACTCCTTCGTTATTGTAATAGAGGCTTCAACCTCTTATATTATTTACTATTATAACAACCATAGGGAATGTATTTAACAATGTCTATATGGCGCCAGTGTGAAACCGCCCTCACTGGTTAGTGGACGTCCTGTACGCAGCAGATTCGTGTATCATTGCGTGACTGACTCAAGTACAGGACGCATGCACGGTGTCCATCTATCTTCTCTGTGCTTCCTTGTGCGAAGTCTCTCTCTCTCTCTCTCTCTCAAGGTTAGTTCTTCTGTTTACCTTTATTGCTTCAGCTTTATTTGTTTAAGTTTTGTTGATCAAGTTACATGAGGTGTGTTTTTTTAATTGTCAAACAGACTCGGGGTTGACAAACACTTTCAAAAATGATGCTTTCAAACAAATTTTTTTTTTTTGTGAATTAAAACCTCGGTGTGAGGTCTCATATACGAGCAGTATGTATTTTTTTTTCATTGCCAATAAATTTGACAAAAGGGGGTCATTTTTTCCTTAAACCAGGTATCCGAAAAAAAAATTATATTTACCACGTGAACTACGATAAAAATATAAAAGAGCGAGATATTAATAATGGTATATAATAATTTTTATGCAGGGGTTCCCTGAGACATGAAAACTATTTCAAGAGTTCCACAAGGGTAAAAAGGTTGAGAAATGCTGGTCTAGACTCTAGAGATCTCGAGTCAATCCAACCTGTGCAAGTTTCTGTATGTGATGTCAATGCTGCGATTGGATGGTCAACTTTTTTCGGTGCGGGGCATAGCAAGTTGTGAAAAGCACCAGAAATGATTGAAATATTCCTCTAATTATCCCATTTTTCATGAAAAAAAAACAAAACATGTGTGATATCTTCACTAGGAAGGTCAAGTTAATATATAAATAACCAGAAAGTTTTGCATGTCAGGGGACCTTGAAGTCGGCTTGCTTCAGGTGTTAGTTTTCTTCCAAATGACCCATCACAATGAGTTAATAGACTTATTGTTGTTAGGGAGTAAAAAGGCTGGGAATAACAATTGTTTTAATGAAACATCAGCCATTTTAGACCAGTTGATGAACATGAAAATAATTAATAAATGTCAATACAAAGACATTTTATCCAATATTAAATAAGATGAGAAGCACAATCCTTCGTTTTAATTTCACGAGTGATCACACATCTTTGTTCCCATACCCATTACAACTTGAAGCAACAAAAGAATATGAGGTGTCTTTATTGTCCATGGAAACTTATACCTTGTTTAATATCACAGAGAAAAATGACAAGTTTAGTTATAATCCGGGAAGCGGTTTCAAAACTATAACAGTTTCATACGGAGCATACGATATTTCTCAAATATCTTCCGAAATTGCTCGCCTTATGAAAGAACACGGTCATGAACCAAAAAATATTGTTATAGTTATTCAAAAACATACTTCAAAATCAACAATTAAACTTAAAAATAACTACAAAGTTGATTTCACAATTGATAATTCATTTCGAGAGTTATTGGGTTTCTCCTCAAAAAATATTGAAACTAATGGGACGTTTTACAGTGATGATGTCATTCAAATATCCTCAGGAATAAATTCGGTATTAATTCACTGTGATTTTATTGATGGTGCTTATAATGATGGAATAAGAACAAATACAACATTTTCATTCAGCGCATACTCAACCCCAATTGGTTATAAATTCAATATGGAACCCAAAAATTTGGTTTATCTCCCTGTGTCAGGAAAAACCATACACAGAGTAAATTTTAGGATAACCGACCAAGATAATCGTATGATTTCTTTTAATGGAGAAGTTATATCCATCAGAATTCACCTACGTGAAGTTTTCCAATAAATAAATGCGATGGTTATTGTGAGGAAACAAGAGTTGGGAAAATATAAAATAATTACAGGGGATGGGATGTTCCTTTCCCCATACTACAAGGGTGAAGGTATGTATCTTGGTAGAGGATACTATAAACCGAAGAGACAAAGGGGTGTCAGACATCAATTTAGAGGAGATGGGATTATTGATACTCTCATGGGTATTGGTTCAACTATTCTTAAACATAAAGACCTAATTAGTTAAACTGCTTCTGCTGTGGGAAATGTCGCAGGTGCTATAAAGAGTATAAAAGATGCCCAAAAGGAATTCCATAAATTGCAAGCGATAAAAGAAATTAAGAAAGGCCAAACTCAGTTGTCTCCCGAAGAACGACAGAAAATAATTCAAATACTTGGGTCAGGGTTTCAAAAGTGTTAACATCTTTTTTCCGAAATAAATACAAGTATGGATGCAATTGATAGTATCTATGACTTGGATGATACCATTGTCATCTCAAACTCAACTAAAAAAGAAGACTACTTCAAGGTAAATGTGATTGCAGGAACAGACTGGAATACAAATGGAACAAAAAGTTTTGAAATAATCAACAAACTTATTTGAATCTAGCTGAAAGTTTTTCTTGTGTAAATTTGCATTCACTAAGGCTGGGAATAACACTAAAACTATACTCGTAGATGATTTCTTCTGGAATATGTTTGATAGTGTTCGTTTCTACATTGGATCACAAGAAGTTGAAGCGGTTGATTATGTCTCTGCTCCATCTGAAATGATGAAATTTACACTATATTCGTTTCGTGATGGAATGGTAAAGGGGGCTGTCGAAGGTTTTATTCCTGATATGGCAACGGGAACAAACACAGACCCTGGAGAAGTCAAAGGAAAGGAATGTATAATGATGATACAAAAGCAGGTAATAGTTTTACTGTGGCAGTTCCTCTTAAAGGTATAGTTGGATTTTGTTATTATGATAAAGTTCTGTATGGACTTAAAATTAGATTTCAACTGCAAAGGAATGATAATGAAAATAGGTTGCTTTTTGTTGTTGCTAATGCCCTTGGTGCTCAGAATATATTTGTTATTGATAAAATTAGTTGGTATATTAGTGAATATACTCCTGATCTTAAAACAGAAGAGTTGTTGAAAAGAAGACTTAACTCAAAGAAACCACTCAATGTATCATACCTTAAAAGAAGATGTCAACGCGTGAAACTGAACCAAACTACTTACGCGTGGAATTTGGGTGTTCTTGAAGTAAAGCCACGACACCTATGGCTCATTTTAAAGAAAGCAGATGGAGATACTGCTACTGATAAGAATAATGTGTTCAGTGATAATCTTAAGGTGAAACAACTTCGTGTTTCTCTGGATGGAACATTTTATGTGCGAGATAGATTGGAAATTAATTGGGAAAAAAAATGATTATGCTGAAGCATACAAGTCTTACCAAACGGTGTGCGAAAGCAATGTAAATACAGAACCCATTTTGGATATGGCAGCCTTTAAAAGCCTGGACATAATCCATGCGATTGACCTGAGTGCTCAAAAAGAAACTATAAAGTCTAAAGAGTGGATACTTCCCTATACATTGAAAGGTGAGAGAGGGAAGAAGTTGATACATATTGTTTGCTTTTGGAAGAAACAGAATTGCAGATTAATACATTGTTATAATTTCTCACATAATTTTTTGATAAATAAATGAGTAATAAAGTGTCAACTGCGGTATATTTTAATAAACTCTCATCTTGTATTCAAAATCAAAAGCCTTGTATGATTAACATTAATACAATTCAGAGAAAATGAGCAGTAAGAATTGATGTTTTGTTCACAAGAGAACAGGTGAAAATCTTGAACGAAACTGGCTCACTTAAAATTAAAACGTCGAAATCAATGTTGAAGAAATATTCAATAAGAGAGATGAGTGGAGGATTTCTCCCATTTCTAATTTCTTTATTTGCTGGATTAAGTGCAGCTGGAGCATTGACGGATGGTATTTCAGCAGCGGTGAAAACTGCCAACGAAAGGAAGGCCAGACTCCATGCTAAAAAAAGAGTTGGAAAGCATAACAGAGTTGGAGAAACAAATTAGTGGAAGTGGTGTAATTGTCAATTTTGCTGAAAAACTTGAAAGCCTACCTGATAAAGTGAGATTGTTAGTTGGAGATATGCTTCTATCACACAAGCAGGTGTAAAATTAACGAAAGTGGGTAATGGATGATATCTTTCTTATAAATACATGGGCATTGATTTAAAGGTTTAAAGAATTTGGAAAGAATACAACATCAAAAACAGAACTTGTCAAATATTGTAAGAAATTAAAAATTGATAATGTGGTTATATGTTTGAGAGATGAGTTAACAAACTTGTCTAAATATACAAAGAATATTGTTATGAATTGAGAAGATAATAATGGAAACGGTTCTCATTGGGTTTGTATTGAAAATAATCAGGTTAAATATTATTTTGATCGTTATGGTCTTCCATCACCTGTTGAAGTAATAAAATTCTTACAGAATGGTGTTTATCAAACATTTCAAGTCCAAGAATTAAATTCCAAGTGTTGTGGTCAATTATTTCTGTATGTGTTATTTCAACTCAACAAAAATAATTTTTTTATGATATTATTTTTAAACTAATATAAATGATGTGTTGGAAAAGATGGTTCTACCTTTGGTGTATCCCAAGAACTGGATATTGATTTCTCAAATTATTCCACTAAGGCACAGGCTGAATGACAGAAATATAGTTTTGCAAAAAATATTAATATGTAAAATGCTTATAAATCAATAAATTATCCAAGCCAGACTGACCCAAATGACTTGGTGAGATTAAGTGGTTTATCACAATATATATATATATATATATATATATATATATATATATATATATATATATATATATATATATATATATATATATATATATATATATATATATACACATATATCCTTAAATAAAATGGCTGTGTATTCCAAAGATACAGAAATGTTGATTTTTATCTCTGGGGCATACAGAATTCACAGTTGCAATAAAATTTTATAAAGAAAGGCATATCGTTTGTATGAGAATACAACACTGGGGATATGACATGAATGATTTTGGGTATAATTGGTCATTTAAAATAAATCTTGTCGACCTGGGAGAATTAAATCGGTCTTGTAAGGAGGAATATTATCCACTTGGTGTCGATAATGAGATTTGTGGGAGCATGATTAGCAAACAAAAAATAAAAGAATTTCATAAGGTGAAAATCAATAACAGCTTTGTTATAGTTTATATCATGAAAACACAGGGAACAGGATTATGTATCATAAGTAATGGAATACAAACTGATTTAACTGTTGGAAGTTGGGGAGGAATTACCTGCCATCATATTAATCTGTCATATATTTCTGATACATAAATGACAGCAAGAAGGCTTCAATAAAATTATCATTTCTGTGTCCAAGCATACCTACAAGAAATGGGTATTCGGTATTTTAATAAATATGTTCTACAATATATGAATGGGGTATTTGCAATAAAAGATTGGCTTTATACTGATGTTACTTAACCAACAACTTTAGATTTAACGAAAATGTTAAATAATGAAAGAATTTTAAAGTTGAGAAAACACAAGGCTCTTTTAGAAATTCAGAAGAAATTCTATTGGTTTCCTGTTGTAAATTTTTTTTAATTTTGGATGCAGGAATATCAAGTAATCCAGATGAATCTATGTATGATATTCTTTGGGGTGAAAGTGGTTCAAGGGTAGAAAGGGATGAGGAAGAGTTGAAGAAACTGAGGCAAGAGAGTAGGAGTGGGAGGAGTGGGAGGAGAGGGAGAAGAGAGAGAAGGAGGAGAGGGTGAAGAGAGAGAGGGAGAAGAGGGAGAAAGGAGAGATGGAGGAGAAGGAGAAAAGAGAGAAGGAGGAAAGAGAGAGAAGAGAGAGCAAGAGGAGAGGGAGAAAAGAGAGAATAAGAGAGAAGGAGGAGAGGGAGAAGAGTGAGAAGAGAGAGAAAGGAGAGAAGGAGGAGAGGGAGAAAAGAGAGAAGGAGGAGAGGGAGAAGAGAGAGCAAGAGGAGAGGGAGAAAAGAGAGAATAATGAAAGAGAGAGGGAGGAAAGAGAGGAATGAATAAATATGGAAACCAGTGAGATAAAAAAATGATTGGAGGTATTGCAGAAAATAAATCGATCACAATGTACTGAGGAGGAAAACAAAGATTTGACAAGTCTAGTAAAAAATATATGCATCAAGAGTATTAATATCGATTTCATGGAGAAGATTTTAACGAGAAAGTGGAGATAAGGAAGAGAAAGAATGAAAATATTATATAATTGGCAATGTTGGTGTAATTGTCTTTGATTAAAGTTTTACATTTTTTTCTTCAATACATGGAGGAGAGAGAGTGAAGGTATTTCACAGGATTCTCTATGTTTTAAAAATTAAGATTCAAATGTGCATGTTGGAAACTAAAAAGGTTTTTGCACTCTGCAGGAATTTTTCTCATAAATAAATGAGTTATTGTCTCAAATGTAAAAAGAAAACCAAGAGTAAAAATATCTCGTATGTTAAAAGTAAAAATGATGGGGTTATACAAAAAGGTACATGTTCGGTGTGTGGCTCAAAAAAGAGTGAATTCACCAAACACAAACGAGGGGGAGATATACAAAAGTTTTTATCAGGAAGTAAATTTACAACAACTGGAATACCAGGAGAATTGCATCTACCAGGGTATTCTTTCTGTGGTCCAGGAACAAACTTGAATGAAAGATTAGATGAGGCTGACAATCCTCAGCCTTGGTCTAAACCTAAAAATAGAGTTGATGAAGTGTGTATGAGGCGTGATATTGATTATGGAAATAGCTCGACATTGGAAGAAAAACACGAAGCGGATCGAGAAATGTTGTTTAATTTATCTTTGAAACAAAATTCAACCTTGAGAGAAACAGTTGATAGGTTCATCGTGAAGAAGATGATCAGTGCTAAATTGAAACTTGGGCTTGGAAATTCAAAAAAATTATGGGCTCTAATGATGTCATTAAGATTGAAGAGCAATTAGCTGATGAATTACATAAACCAATAATCACAAAGTTTAATAGAAGGAAGATTTATTCCAAAGAAGTTGATTATATCTGGTCTGCTGACTTGATTGACCTCAATAATGATAAGGGGTACAAGTATGCGTTAACTGTTATTGATTTGAGGTGTAGATATGCGTGGGTTGTCCCTTTGAAAAACAAAACGGGTAAAACACTTCTGTTAGGCTTCCAACAGATATTCCATAAAAGCAAGAGAAAACCGAAAAAATTGAGGACTGATGAGGGGACTGAGTTCTAAAAAAAAAACATTTATGAATTTTCTTAAAAATAACAGCATTACATTATACAGCACCTTTACTGAAGGAAAAGTAGTTGTTATTGAGCATTTCAATCGCACTTTAAAAGAGAGACTATATAAAAAATTCACTCAACTTGGTTCTCAACAATGATTATCTTTAATTCAGGACATTGTACGTTAGTACAACGATACCATTCATACCTCAACGAAGACCAAACCATCAGAAACATTTACAAAATTAGAATAGGAAAAAGAGATTGTCAGAATGCCTAAGTTCAAATTTGGTGATATAGTAAGAACTAGCAAAGTACCCGCCCATGGGCGGGTACAGTTATCTGTTGAATGGCGTTGGTCCCGTCTCGATCGGATGAAATTGAGAAATTGACGTTATCCGGTGACCTTGACCTCGTGACCTTTGACCTTGACCTTGATCCCCTTATGTCGGTTCCCAAGGATCACATACGCCAAGTTCCATCTCATTCTATCCAATGGTTTGGCCATCTATAAAGGCAAAGAAACATGAAAAATTGACGTTTTAATCAATTTATGATGTCATAACTCGAAAACCGGAAGTCGGAAGTGAATGTCGTCAATCAACTGTCATTTAATTTTGATTATCTATCGAATGGCGTTGGTCCCGTCTCGATCGGATGAAATTGAGAAATTGAAGTTACCCGGTGACCTTGACCCCTTGACCTTTGACCTTGAACTTGACCCACCCATGTCCGTTCTCATGTTCCAAGGATCACTCATGCCAAGTTTCATCTCATTCCATCCAACGGTTCGGCCGCCTATAAAGGACGGACAAACAAACAAACAAACAAACAAACACACATACATCCAAACATATTCTATTTTTTTTAGTATAGTAGAAGAGATATACAGTCATGCACCACTTAATGACGGGGTTACGTTCTGAGAAACACGTCGTTAAGCGACGTCGTCATTGTGCGAACATCATTTTTTTTTTCGTTTTCATTTTCGAACATCGTACTTACACAAAACTACACACCTAGGCTATATGGTGTAGCTTATTGATCCTCGGATACATACCTGTGCAGCATGTGACTGTACTGAATACTGTCGGCAATTGTAACACGCATCCAAGAGAGACTGAAGACGCGTTAGTTTTACCTTTGTGCTGTTCATGACGGCCATCGGTGTTGTTAGCAGCAGCTTACAATCTCCTCTCGCATCGATTATAGAAAGATGAATAAATAGCGTTTGTATTTTATAAATACGTAATCATTGCATCGATGTTATGATTTATAAATGAAGAAACGAGCTCCTGTCAATTGTGATAGATATTTTCGGAACAGTGCGAATATTTTAACAACATGAAATGCTTCACCAAAAAGAAATTTGTGTTTTAATTTCAACTGTAACAACGATTTATTCGTGGAATTCTTCAATTCAAAGGTAATTTACTTGCTAGAAGATAAACGTGCAAACATTGGTTCAGTTTGAAAGCCGATTTCCTTAAATCCCGATTTAGCACGACCCTGCTTTTTTCGCGATGACATTTTATGGACCTCAACGATCGCATTATAACAGGGCCACACTGTCGTTTATTATTATTATGAAGTATTATGTACTGTACAGCATACATAATTGTATGTGCTATTTTTATACGACTGGCAGCGCTACGTCGGCTACATCACTCGGCGATAGGAATTTTTCAGCGACATTTTTTTTCATTTTTTTTTTTCAGAGCTGGCAGATCCGTCGTATATGCGATCCATCGTTGCCCGGAACGTCGTTAAGCGGCACATGACTACAGGTGGAAATCTCATTTTTAAAAAGGTTATATTAAGTGATAGACAAATGAACTTTTTAAAATTGTTGATTTAATCGGTACAGTTCCTTGAACTTACATATTATGTGATGCAAAAGGAGAAGAGATTTTTGGTTCATTTTATTCACAGGAATTACAAAAGACAAAGATAATAAATTGAATTTTTTTTTTTCAAAAGTTGACTCCACCCCTTTTTTCACTCCGCCCACCCAAGCCACTCCCGTGCAAGCCCCACCCATGCAAGCCACACCCACACAAGCACCACCCACGCAAGGCACACCCACATCCATCGTACCCACATGATTCGTGATTAGTTTTTTAGTTCCCCATAGACGTGTTTATTTAATTAAAAAATTGCTCCACCCTTCTGTTTCCAACCACACAAGCCACACCCACACAAACCACACCCACACAAGCCCCACCCACACAGGCCACACCCATTCATCCCACCCCTCCACTTCCCCTTCCCCTTGTACGCCCCCACCTTTGACCCACCACACTTCCTCATCCCACCCCCATCCTTCCCCACACATACAGGGGGAGGGGAGTTGGTGGGATGAAGGGGTGTGGTGGGTCATTGGGGGAGCGCACCTACCCCCCCCACCCTAAACCTAACCCTCCCCAACCCCTAACCCCCTCCCCTTTACACCTCCTTTATCCTTTTTTTTTGTAATTAAGAATTAAATAATTGAAAGCTAAGCATATATAATTCATACTTAAAACTGACAATATATTACACATTGAAATATCTTCAACAGATTTTATGATATAATGTTTGTTTGAGTGAGAGAGAGTGAGTGGACTTGAGTCATCTGAGTGTTTCTTTCCTGTTAGAACACACACACACACACACACACACACACACACACACACACACACACACACACACACACACACACACACACACACGTATTAATACATGACACACCTGCGGATACCTAAGGAGGTATTAACACTTAATGACACACCTAACTCTCATATATTCGATTCAGTGAGAGAGTTGAATGATTAATTACCTGGGGTAACCTCTGATGACTGTTTGGACCAAGAGGCAACATATCTGCGCTTTCTTCGTGATTAACGCTGTAAAACAGGAAAAAAACACGTGTAAATACCTTGCCAGTAAATCTTCAAGGAAAATTGAAATTTACATCATTGTATTTTATTATGTGAAATACCTTGGCATTGAGACATTGGGTATATTCACGTTAGGCCTTAGTTATTTTATAACTTGGTTTACGGATCCACCGACGGTATATTTGCCGAAATGAAATATAAATATAAAACACATTTTTAGCCTTTTATATTTATACATTTTCCGCCGAAGGTGCAAAAGTTTCAAAACCCGAAATGTAAACGTCGGCATTTATATTCAAAATATAATTTCGTGCGCGTGCACCAAAATGCCGAGTCACCTTTAACCAAACTGCGCAGTAGTCTTCGGTCATGGCATATGAGCAGTCGCCAGCGTGGTTCAGATTGACTGTGGTTTCTGGGGCGAAAGTGATTGTTAAGAAGTATGTCAACGGTATAAATTCGAGTGACTGTATTGGTGATTTAATCACGCAACATCTTGATGACGAATATTCTGGCCGAACGATTGCATCAATTCAGTGCAGCAGCAGGGATGATTCGCAGGCAACTCTCGATCGTGCCAATTTTGTTTCCATCGAAAGTTGTACACCGCTGTTCGTATTGAAAGATTTCGGTGCCAAGTACGTCAAAGTTTCCCTGCGAGATGCTGATATTCAGCCTTCAACGGACCAGAAATCAGCCTTTGATGTGTTCATGGGGATGGGGAGATGGTACGATCAGATTCCCACTGAAAACTAAGCTGGTTATGGTTCTGATTGACCGTTTTGAGCGTGTTGACTCCGAGTAGACACCTTTTTTAATCATATCCAGCACTATGCACTGGTGTGCACACACACATCTACGACTTGGACAGTAATTTGCTCAGCATTGTTTCCATTTGTTTGATGATCCAACAGGTTTCTATAAGAAAAACATGCCAGACTATATTGTAAAAACAAGTTTTAATCCTTCTTTATTGTTTTTCACATCAGATGATACAGTGAACAATGGCATCCTGCATTTGAATGGTTTTCCATCTTCAATGTTTTCTTAGATCCTCTTGGTTTGGGATTTATATTTATCCCCCCCCCACCTACCCTTGTCTTTTCCATGGAACATCTGAAAAAAAAATCATAAAAATATATAATTTCTAAAAATTGAAATTATATTTATATTTATATTTCGACCTACCGACCCTACATTTTAGCTGAAGAACTGCGTAAACCAAGTTATAAAATAACTAAGGCCTTAGTCATGCATAAAATGAGGTCATTGTGAAATGCCTGAGGAACGAACTGGATTTCTGTCAGGATGTTATTCAGAGCTTTCCATTGTTCGAGAAGATCATTTGCATGCCAATTCACCTGGTGTTTGAGTGAGTTTGAGATGCTGTAAAAAAGGGACAATAAATAAATTGGTTCTATAATTAATCATATACAATCAAATTGAAAACCAATTACTACACCATCGTTCCAAGAGGAAGCCAGACTTAACAAAACACACACACACACACACACACACACACATACACACACACACACACACACACACACACACACACACACACACACACACACACACACACACACACACACACACACACACACACACACACACACACACACACACACACACGCTATACAGGTTTACATTAACAGTTTAATCGTGAATGAAATTTACCAATATTGTGATGGGTCATATTCTTCGTCGGATGAAAGATTGTCCATGTCTGTGTCATGAAACAAATTCGCGTTCATTTACCATTGGGTCAAGATGAGAGAAACGAGAAACCGTCAAAAAAGCAAGGATTTAAAAACTCAAATACATGTGTTCACTTATAAACGAAAATATTTGAAGGAAGTGAGGCATTTGTCAATTCTGAAAATTTTCCTGATCTTGCTTCCCCATTGTTCGGTTTCCTGTTTTTCAGCAGCTCGGACAGCTTACAGAATCAGTGACACACCCATTAAAATGGAATGTGTTCATGTTTGAGAAAAGGTTCGAGTATGGATATTATTTTACAAGTTTAAAGTATAAGTATTATTTAAAAATGGGGTTGGGGGTTTTAACGGGCTACCGCTGCATTATTTTAAGTTGATGAATAAATTAAGTTATTCCTGAAAATAAAACAGTCTTATTATGGCTACTCAATTTGATTGAAGAAACGATCATATGAAAGGGGGCGAAGCCCAGCCCCCGGCAGGGGGAGTAGTGTCAAAGGGGAGCGTTATGACGAAGTAATGTGTACCAGTTTGAAAAGAAGAAATATGAGTGAGCGTAAGCGAGCAAATATTGCGACTTTGAGAAATGGTAGACATTACTGTGGTAAACCCTCCATTTTGACACTACTAAGGAGGTTATGTTTTCACCCCTTTCTGTCTGTCTGTCTGTCTGTCTGTCTGTTTGTCTGTTTGTGCACAGGATATCTCAAAAAGTTGTGGACGGATCCGGATGAAATTTTGTGGACAGCTTCGGTGTGTGACAAGGACGAACTGACTAGATTTTGGTGAAGATCTGGAATCGGATCTGACTATTAGAATTTTTAATGTGATCTTCACCATTGAGAGATCGGGCTAAAAACGATAGTTGGCACGATGTCTCAAAAAGTTGTTTACAGATTCGGATGAAACTTGTTGGACACGTTGGGTGTGTGACATGGAAGAAATATTTCAATTTTGGTGAAGATCCGGATCTGATAATTTTTTCAGTGATTCTTCACCATTGAGAGACAGGGCGAAACTGATATAGTACTATACAGCATGATATTTCAAAAATGTATTCGGCTGGATATGTTCTTATGGATCAGGCATTACAGGCCAGAGGTATTCACTCTACCAAGTACCCTTATAGTTATTCCTTTTTCTCGGAACAAAAACATCCTCTTTATAAGATTACAAAACAAGAAAGAAAACTAACTTCTTGGTATCCTCTTCTCTCTCTTCAACTTCTTGGTATCCTCTCCTCTCTCTTCAACTTCTTGAAAATTAGAATAACACTGTTGGACGAAATTAAGTGGACATGGGAGCCAGCATGTTGATACATAAGTCACTTTGTTCCGCACAAAGTTAATGTACAAACTTATTTAGATCGAGATCAGAAAATATATTGATCAATATATTCATTTATTCATGGTGAAATTCAAGGTGAAAAACATGGGTGTGTTTAATACACACCCGTGGTTTATATAAAATATGGTAGGTTTATAGGCCTTGTGATAAGACTCGTTAGTTCTTTAAATTATTAGATTTCACTCCAGATTTCTACACTAATTTAGTCCGCACGATATCCAATCCTTAAAGCCAAAATAATATTTCGATGATCTACTTTAATTAGTCCGTGAGAGTAGATCGTGGAAAATTGCATCATATAATGCATGAAATCGCTCCAAGCTCCAAATTTGAAAGCTATAGCACTTACAAAAGCAATGTTTTCAGCGATTTGTAGCTATGATAAACAGTCATTCGATAATATTGATCAGAAAAGTGAAAAACAAAACTTTATCGTGAAGAAATCGTTGCAGCTTGTTCCAGGTCGAGACATAGTTGAGCAGGCCAAAAAACATGGCTTCAGACCCCAATAAGGTTACTTAGGTCACGCTTTAAGTCCCCATCAAGAGCGGTGACCGAGGATGTGCTTGATAAAGGATATAATTAAATAAGCCATTAATTATCTTCAAAAGGGGTGTTTTAATGAACCCAAACACCCAATTTTCACGCTTGCACTTTCTTGGAGTTTTCTTGGTATGCATGCAAAGTTTCAGCCTGATAGGTTTCATGGTTTTGGAGTTATTGAGAAGACACACTGACAAACTGTCACACACACACACACACACACACACACACACACACACACACACACACACACACACACACACACACACACACACACACACACACACACACACACACACACACACACACACATACACACATACACACATACACACATACACACATACACACATACACACATACACACATACACACATACACACATACACACATACACACATACACACATACACACATACACACATACACACATACACACATACACACATACACACATACACACATACACACATACACACATACACACACACACACACACACTTATTAGTTTAGATGAGCCACAATTTTGTCTGAATCTCTATTTCCAAAAGTTGAGATTACGGGCACCAAATGTAATTGGTTGAGATGGTGTAATATTTTGTCCAAGTACTGCTAAACTGGAGGTTTTTGGAAGTACTGACCAGGCGATTTGTGTTCTCCAGTGTTCATGTATATCATTCAATTGAAATTAAATGAAGGTTTTAAAGACTAAAAAAAGACCTTTTTCAGCAGTATACTGCCGTTGATGCAGCGTCTTTTGCACCACCTTATTTTACACATTACATTAGCTCTCCATGTCTGTTGCTTTTGTCCTTTGACATCCCCAAAAACAGGTACAGAGAACGTAGCCTCAACTCCTTTCTCTTCATCAGGTTTTCTGTGTCTGTGTGTGCGTGTTTGTGTGTCCTGGCACCTGCCTGCTGAAGTAAGACTACAGATCATTATCATTATCATTATCATTATTATTATTATTATTATTATTATTATTATTTTCATGTTAAGTCTGCTCTGTGTTCCCTTTTGTAAGTTGCTTGTTTATTTGCCACACCACACCTCTCCCCCTATCTCTGCACAATACACCCCAATAAATCCTGATCGTGCCACACACCATTCCTCGCTCATTGTTAATAAATTATTATTAGAAATGTTCCCTGCTCGTTTTTTCTTTTCTTTCATTGATCCAGCATGGTCTGAATCCTAGCTTAGCCGGGGCTTTATTCCCAATGATCCGGTCCTTTCAGCCGGTACGTCCTTGGCAGTGTCACTCGGCTGCATCCGATCCGGCAGAGTTATCCGGTTCGGAAAAGGCGTACTGAGGGCATGTTCCCCGGTAATTAAACCACGTGATTAATTAGGTAACCAGATTAACCCATAGACGGGAGGACCCAAGGTCACGCGGTTGAGTTATTGGCATCCACGGTCGGTTAAGCGTCCCGCCGCGTCACGGAATTATCCGTGTGCGACGGCCTACAATTCCGGGGAGTCTGGTGGGAACCGAGATAGCTTCCCCCACCTAGTGATCTTCTCACCCGACCCCCGGCCTGCAACAATATTTTGGTGAAGATTTTATTTTATTTCTAGACCAGAGCTGTCCAGAGCAGAATCGGAGGGAACCAAATGGAAGGGGGAAAAACACCAACAGCAGAGTAGAAGTGAGAGTGATATCAAGGAGGCTTTGCCTTTGGTTCCGGTTTGGAGACTTTCAGGCATTGATGAGGGAACATAAGGATTGACTTCAGAATGACGCTGGTCCTTTACTCGAGAATAGCCCTTTAACATTTTTTGTTGGATCTTGTTCATGTTGTTATCTGCCGAAGTGCAGCAACCTGAACTTCTGCTAAGACCTTTGCCTCAAAAAGCCTGTTTCAACAAGTAAAAAAGACATAAAATGTCATAGTCCCCATTATTTTAGTAATTTTGCAATGTGGAGTTAAAGGGGAAGTCCGTATTTATGTACAACTAAAATGGCTAGCAGTCGGCCATCTTTGATCATATCGCAAAATAAATTAAGGGGCACATGCATGCCATCATGTACTGTGTTTGTGCCAAGTTTGAACAAAATCGGGCCATGCATGTGTAAGAAATGGTTGGGGACCCATTTAAGTAACAAAATGGCCACCAGTCGGCCATCTTGGATCTGATCTCAAAAAAAAATATGACGCGCTTATGTAGGTTATCATTCTTTATCTCGGTGCCAAGTTTGACCAACATCGGTAAAGGCTTCTCCGAAAATTGGTTGAGGACTTTTTTTTTAGGTCATCATAAGGTCATCATAAGGTTTTTTTAGGTCATCATAAGGTTTTTAGGTCATCTCTATCAACTCAGTAGAGATGACCTAATAATAACTGTCTCAAAGTCTGTCCGCCCGTTCATACGTCCGTCCGCCCGTCTGTCCGTCCGTCCGTCCGTACGTCCATCCGTCCACAATCAAACCGAGTGGAGACAAATAACCAATAGTGGAATGGATAGAGGTCGATGAGACATGCACAACGATATAACTTTCAAGGTCGTCCAAGGTCGAGGTCAACGTCACAAGGCTGTCAAAGTTGCGAAAATCGTCGATTTCAAATCGTATCTCCTCCCTCATTTATCAAGAGAGATCAAATGTTATTCGTGATTCAGATACTGTGGACTATTATCGAGAACAACACGAACCATTTTTTTGAAATTTGCTTTCGTTCCGATTTTATAGCCCTTCAAACTTCGCTCTGATTCCCCGTATGGGCCGTTCATAAAGTACATACAAAAACAAAAATAAAATTATTAACTTTTATTAAAAATAAAAGTAATAATGAATTAAAAGTATTAAAGTAAAAAAAAAAAAAAAAAAAAAACCCGGAGCTCTCCGAGACAAATATTACATTTGAAGCTTTTGTCAGATTTAACTAAAACAATGGAACACAAGTTTATATGCACACTTACTTTCATTTATGACATTAGCATTGTCTTGATTGTCAATTTGTACTTTTATTTTCATAAATGACATGCTGTGATATTAAAAGAAAAAGGTAAATTACACTGCCAGGGACTGCATTGTCATGACTTACAAACATCGGTTCATAAGGAACTGCTGGCTTTGCAAGCGATTAGCGATGTATGAGGGGGTGGGTGGGTGGTCTCTTGCCTGCATGCAGAGGGGGGTGGGTGGTTTTGAAACCCGGAAGTAGAGCGTACGTACTTTATGAACTGCCCCTATTCCAGTCTGGTACAGAGTTACTTTTGACCTCTGGCAGAGATGACTGGCACTCCCGCTCGGGGGTATTTTTTTACAACTAAAATGGCTGCCAGTCGGCCATCTTGGATCTGATCTCGAAAAAAAAAAAGACTTGCTTTTGTAAGCCATTATTCTTTATCTCTGTGCCAAGTTTGAACAAGATCGGTAAATGCATGTTCGATAAATAGTTGAGGACGTGTTTGACACTGGTTTGTTTGCTTTTTTTTACAAATAAAATGGCTGCCAGTCAGCCATATTGGATCTGATGGCAAAAAATGACATGCCGATGTAAGGCGTCATTCCTTATCTGTATGCGAAGTTTGAACAACATCGGTAAATGCACATCCGAGAAATTGTTGAGGACGTGTTCAACATTGGGTTTTATTTACATCTAAAATAGCCACCCGTCTGCCGTCTTTGATAAGATCACAAAATGAAGTTAGTTGCAAGTGTATGCCATTGTGTGCTGTGATTATGCCAAGTTTGAACAAAATTGGACCATGCATGTCGGAGAAATGGTTGGGGACAGTCTAAGTAACAAAATGGCTGCCAATCGGCCATCTTGGATCTGATATTGAGAAAAAAATGACTTGTATATGTTTGAACAAGATTGGTAAACTTGCTCTCAATTTCTGCACCGGCAAGCAACCAAGTGTGACACTCAGCCAGTATCTGTTTCTCTGTCTCCGTGTGTGTGTGTGTGTGTGTGTGTGTGTGTGTGTGTGTGTGTGTGTGTGTGTGTGTGTGTGTGTGTGTGTGTGTCTTCTCTTTCTCTCTCTGTCTGTCTCCGGACGTATCCATGCGGTGTTTATGTCTGGGTGATGTTTGTCTGTGGACCTGTCCGGATGGTGTTTGTTCGTCTACAGACTTATCTGTGTGGTATTTGTTTCTGGATGTTTCCGTGTTTTCTTCGGTCGTGTCCAGGCGTTATTTATCCCCGGACATATCCGGGCGTTGTTTGCCTCTGGACGTGTCCGGGTGGTGTTTGTCTCCGGATGGCTTGGCTCCAAACACGTCCGGGTGGTGTTTGTCTCTGGATGTGTCCGGGCAGTATTTATGTCTGGACACGAGTTTGTCTCTGGACATGTCCAGGCGGTGTTTGTCTCTTGGCAGTGTTTGTCTCCAGTTGGGATTTATGGAATGACCAGTAGAAAATGGATTTCACACATTATTTTGTTTTCATATTCACTGTTATTCTATGCAAAATTATTTTGATTCGACAGTATGAATCGTAATTAACGCTCCACCACACATGTCTTCCCTTCCTCTCACCTCGTGCTGCCTTCCCTTCCCCCACCCTCCTCCCTCTCGCTCCCTCTTTGCGCCTCCATCCCTCCTTACTCCCCCTCCCTCCTCTCTATTTCCCCCTCCCCCTCCACCTCCTCACTCTCCCTCACTCATCTCTCTCTGTCCTACACCCCTCTCTTTCTCTCCCCCCTCTTTCTCCCCAGCTGTTAGTATTCCCGTCAGTGAAGCGATTGGTGGTATTTGCTAGTCTTTTTATATAGTCACGCAAACACACATCTCCTACCTATTTTTAGGGTTATCAGAAAAATGTGAGTATCTCGTTCATATAACTTGTTAATGCCCCCCTTTCCCCCTAAAGTTACTTACTTGCTTTTTTTTCTGGCAGGTTTCCATTGTGGAAGGTGGTGAGAGAGGGGAGATCTCTGTAGGTCTCGTGCCTTATCACCATCGACTGGATCATCAGCCCGGTTCTCTACCAGGATCCATAGCTTTCCATTCCTGGGACGGACAGTGAGCAACATCATTATTTTTTAGTGGGAAGGGTGTGGTTGGAGTTTCAATATTTTGTTTTACCATCGCTTTAATGAAATTTCTAATCACTTACTGATGACTTTAAAACATTCTTTGGTAGCTATAAGACAGATAAGAGAGACAAAATAGTTATTCTTCATATTATTTCCCTTTTTATTTTTTGTAATTCTTACTTTATATATTAAATGGCTCATCATGGAGCTTGTACTTAAATGGCATGGAGGACAAAGATTTGGATCCGCCACTATATTTTATACTTGAATTATATGGACATTAGTGGATAATGGACAAACATTTTTTTGTATCCAGGGTCGAGGCTTGTGGAAGAGCTAGAACACAAAATTGATCAGGATGCAGTAGAACAAAAGGAACAGCAGAAAAATGGGGGCAGAGGGGATCCGTCAAAAGTAGGGAGGAGGGACAAGATAGACAGAGACGGACAAACAAGGGATACGGGTAAGAATGAGCATTCGGGAAATATTCATGGGGTGGACAAGATGAATACAGGTGCAATCTGTCAAGGTGTTTTTTGTTGTTTGTATATTTTTCGAGTGAGGAGAGGAAAAGTATAAAGCTGTGGGATCAAAAATAAAAATACCCCCGAGCGGGAGTGCCGGTCATCTCTGCCAGAGGTAGAAAGTAATTCTGTGCCAGACTGGAATAGGGGCAGTTCATAAAGTACGTACGCTCTACTTCCGGGTTTCAAAACTACCCACCCCCCTCTGTATGCAGGCAAGAGACCACCCACCCACCCCCCTCATACATCGCTAATCGCTTGCAAAGCCAGAAGTTCCTTATGAACCGATGTTTGTAAGCCATGACGATGCAGTCCCTAGCCGTGTAATTTACCTTTTTCTTTTAATATCACAGAACGTCATTTATGAAAATAAAAGTACAAATTGACAATCAAGACAATGTTAATGTCATAAATGAAAGTAAGTGTGCATATAAACTTGTGTTCCATTGTTTTAGTTAAATCTGACAAAAGCTTCAAATGTAATATTTGTCTCGGAGAGTTCCGGTTCTTAAGTTAATACTTTTATTTTTGTTTTTGTATGTACTTTATGAACGGCCCATACTGGGAATCAGAGCGAAGTTTGAAGGGCTATAAAATCGGAACGAGAGCAAATTTCAAAAAAATGGCTCGTGTTGTTCAAGATAATAGTCCGTAGTATCTGAATCACTAACATTTGATCTCTCTTGATAAATGAGGGAGGAGATACGATTTGAAATCGACGATTTTCGCAACTTTGACAGCCTCGTGACGTTGATCTCAACCTTGGACGACCTTGGAAGTTATATCGTTGTGCATGTCTCATTGACCTCTATCCATTCCACTATTGGTCATTTGTCTCCACACGGTTTGATTGTGGATGGACGGACGTACGGACGGGCAGACAGACTTCGAGACTTATTATGAGGTCATCTCTACTGAGATGGTTGAGATGACCTAAAAATATTTTGGAGAAAAAGAGCGAAAATGAAGCACATGGGGTGAAACATAGAAACAGAAGGCCGGAGCCGACGAGCCGAGTCCAAGGTGAGTTGGCTGGACTATAATAGGGACACAAATTCAACAATACAGCACAAGATGGTACAATTTCACATGGAAAATTGGATGAAAACAGAGACAAAAATAAAACAGTAAAATATGACTATGTTTTGAAAAATTTAGCTTTGCGGTGGAAGGAGCAGCTGCAGATTCAACCTACATATGGAGCAAACCTGGAACTGGAAGCCAACTTCTTCTAGTATATTGCACTTTGACCTGGGTTTCCCACATCCTGAGCCAAGAGTTCATGTGGGAGCACAAACAGGCTAATATTTTCAAAAAACTATTATTTTTATTTATTTAATACTAATTTGTGAACATTTATATTGTTACGGTGGTGGAAATTCACAGAACACCATTCAGGTTCCCCAGAGATCAGTTATTAGATAAGTACGTGTTTCAGGTTAGGTTCCCCTACCGATGTGTAAAGGGGTTTGTTCGTGTGCCGGGCTGTGAATCTTTGAGTTAGCCGTTATTCTTTTCCTATCTTTTATTTTAAACAAACATCTCCTCAACAACAAATTCTACAACCACGCCACCTCCACCACAACGCCAACAATTCTACAACCATGCCATCACCAACACAACACCATCAACCTCGCGACACCATCACGCCCTCCTCAGCACAGCGGCAAAATGCCGTCAACGCAGACACGCCGCGCCGCCATAGGAACCACATTCCAGCGTCCGTGTGCAAATCAGCCGTGAACACTGCTGATTTGCATAATCTGATCAAAACGGCCTTTGCCTTGAAGGGAACTGGCCAATCAGAGGTGAAAGGGGCGGAGCCAGCCTGGGGTGAAGGTTCAAGGGTGAAAGGGGGCAGCGCCGGCTTTGGGTGAAGAAACCGAAAGCGGCTTCTCCCCACCCCTCCCCCCCCTCCGGGGCTATAAAAAGGCGCGTTGGGACGCCGAAAGCGCGGTTCATTGGGGAGTTAGTTGGTCGTTCGTTGGTGAAGGGCAGCTCGTTGGAGCCCTTCGAGGAGAGCGGAGCGTGTAGAGTTGGGCGCGCCGCCAGACCCTGACCAACCAAGTCGCCATTCGAGTCGCTGCCGTGTTGGCAACGGGCCAGCGAGACGGAGACACCAAGGGTCGCCGAACTGAAGACCACCGAGTCGCCACCAAGGGGTGCCAGGTAGCCGGCCCGGCCTCTCGGAGCCTTCCGGTCATCCCGGCTCTGAGTAGATTAAAGGCTTACGAGCCCGTTTCTTTTCTTGGGTTTTTACGTGAAAGTCTGTGGCACCTTGTCTTCCATTAAGTAGAACTGCCATAAGTACGTGCTTGTATAGAAATGTAGAACGCGGCTGTAGGCTTTCCTCTTGTCCTTTTCCCTAAGCCCCCATTGCTTGCCTGCTGTGAAAATAAATGCCGATTGTTCAAATGTTCACCTGCTTGTTGCGTCATTTTCTCTATTGACTGCCACAGCACGCATCGGGAATTAACTGGCTAATTAAGCCGATAGAGGCAATAATCTGGTCCGACGGAACTGGCGATATCAAACCGCTCGGCTACGCACACAGAATGGGCACGCTTAAGCGGCTCGTGTCCGTACAAGTTCCCGTCGAGGTATAAACTCTCGGTATTGTCTGTCCGCGCGAATAGTTAGGTAGATCGACAATTCGGCGATTGACCCTGTAGCGCGTGGACAGAGTATTGACTAGTTTATGGTGTATTAAAAGGCACCCGTAGCTGGTTTTCGGGGTTGTCCGGAAAGCTACGACTGGATTCCGGCCTTCGGTGGGCGCGCGACTGCGATTGGACTGAAGCGGTCGTGCGAACGCCGATGCTGGCGGAAATCTACAACAATATCAAAGACTTTCATTTTACAAATTACCTGCATATCCCATTGCTTTTCTTATAATATATTTTATTTTCCTTTGGCTTTTTATTATGCCTCCCCAGCTGAAAGCCGTAAGCATTTTTTCCGGGTTGTCCGTCCAACTGTCTGTCTGTGTGTGCATCCTTTTATATTGTTTTTGTTTTTTACCACAAGAACTTGAGATCCACTGAAGGGATTTCAACCAAAACTTAGCAGAATTATGGGCAGTGATACAAAGATGAAGTGTTTAGAATTCGATTATGGGTTCAAAAGCTGAAAAGTCTGTCATGTGACTTTTAATTGAAAATATTTTTTTCTGCAATAACATGAATCGCTGAAGATATTTCAACCAAACTTGGTACATGTATAGAATGTAATAGAAAGATGAACTGACTACATCTTGTGTTTGGATGATCAAAGGTCAATGGGGATGTGACTTTTTAATTGTAAATCATTTTGTTACCACAATAACATTGAATGACTGTTGGGATTTCAAACAAATTTAGCACAAGTATGGACTGTTATATAATGATGAACTGATGCAATTTTTGGTCAACAGGTGAAAGGTCATATGCTCTTTGAGAATCATCTTGCAGACCGTAACTAGAGTTAGAAACATCTGATGTCTCTCTTCTACTTTTCTCTTTTATCTCTCTCATGCTCCTCTCATGTGACCTTTACTTTATCATGTGACCTTTAATTGAGATCAAACATAATAGTGGGTTGACATGTAACGCAGGCGGAAGCCTCAGCCACTGGTGCAGGCAAGGTTCCCTGAATCAGTGCCGGTCCCAAGCCGGGATAAATGGGGAGGCTTAGTGGCAGGAAAGGCATCCGGCTGTAAAACCACCCGCCATATCCAAAGGATGGCTGATATGAATGGGATTGGCACCCATGCTTGGACATACCCTGTAAGCAACATGCAGGCTCCCCGCCTCAACCCTGTGAGAAATAAGCATGGGCTATCATCCAGTGGACAAAGATGCCCAAAGAAGAACGTTTGAAGGAGAGGAAAAAAGGTCAGGTCAGGTATGGGAGCATGTGCCAGAACAGCGCGTCGCTGCGTCCATTTTCCGCCAGTACTCCAGGGGCCTCCATCTGGCCATCCCCCAGGCAGATGCCAGGCCCATCCCCATCTCCTTGAGATGATGGTCAACCTGCTGCAACCACAAGGCACGTGGTCGGCCCACTGGCCTCCTCCACTCATGAGACTCCCTTGCTGAGAGAATCTGGTGAGCAGGATCAGTATCAGGAAAACGAGCCACATGTCCATACAGCCGCAACTGACGCTCACGGACTATGCAGGTAACAAATTTCATCCGAGTCTCTCTCAGCAACCGCTCGTTGGACACAAAATCCGACCAGCGATAGCCAAGGATTCTCCGAAGAGACCTCTCCTCCGAGAGATCTCTCCGAAGAGAGAAGAGACCAAGGAATCTCCGAAGGTCAGGTGAAAAAAGGTGACTAAACTTAAAATAGCAAGTATAAATGTTGGTAGTTTGACAGGGAGAAGTAGTAAAGTAACTGACCTGATGGTGAGAAAAGGAATACAAATCCTGTGCCTTCAGGAAACAGTGGAAGGGAAACAAAGCAAGAAAAATTGGGATTGGATATATACTTTATTACCATGGATCGGATGGGAGAAGAAATTGTGTTGGAGTAGTACAATGTGAATACATGAAAGATAATGTTCTGGCACTGAATACAGTAAAAGAATCATTAAAGTAAAGCTATAAATCAAGGTTCAAATGTGGAACATAGTGAGTATGCATCACAGAGTGTACCTGAGGAAAAATAATTCTGGGAACGGATGGATAATGTAATGCAAACAATACCAAGTAGTCACAGATTAGTGGTGGTGGGTGATCTAAATGGACACATGGGGATAGAAGGATTGGGATATGAGGATATCCATGTTGGACACTGTCTTGGAGAAGTAAATGAAAAAGAAACCAAGATCTGGGAGTTTGCCATGTTGTAACAATTGGTATCAAAAATGTGGGAACCACCTTATAACTTAGTGCTGGTTGTTAGTGAAGGATAAATTTAAAGAGCAGATCAAGAGCCAGGAGGAGAAATCGAAGAAGTTATGACAGACAACATGGAAGACTGGTGGAACCTGGTAGCAGATAAGAAAAAGAAAACTGCTTAAGAAGTGTGTAGAAGATCATCAGGGAGGAGGAAGGCTGGAAAATAAACTTGGTGGTGAAATGAAAACATGGAAAGTGCAGTTAGAGAAAAGAAGGTACATGTCTGGGTTTGGCTTTGAACTGCAATCTAAATGTCATGTTTTTTTTCCATGTTGTTTGATAAGATGATGCTGACATTTTACATTCATCGCTTTGTGTCTGCAGAAAGGACAGCATACCATTTGTTTGGGGAAAAAAAAAATTTGCTCACTATTTTAGGAAAATCATTCCAATTGAAATGTTTTTTCATGTTGTGAGCAAGTGAAGTTCCAAATGAATCAAGTATTGACGTTAATCTTACAATAGTACGAATACTTAATATTTGTTGTTCTGGGTGCACAATTCTTATTTTGCGTTGTCATTTTTGGAGAAAAATAATTTTACTGGTATTGAAAATGTTTGAATGAAATACACAGAGCATTCCAAGACGTGCCAAGGTTTTTTTTCTTCTTCTTCAATATACAAGTAATTAGTAGGAAAATATAGAAATGAAGTTTTTATTTGGTTATATCCATTGTACTTTATTGTACTTTATTTATTTATTTGTTTATTTGCCAAGTCTTGGAATATTGAATCTCGATTGTTGAACTTTTTAAGCAATCACACATGATTGTTTTCAGGGATTTTAGTTGAGTAGGATGGAAAATGTTTCATTGGTTTTCTCTGGAGTTTGAGAGGGAGAAACATTATTTTTTTTTTACTCGATGCACACTTCGGTACCTATTGTTATCCTGAGGTGTGATCCTTTTTAAAAGTTGGTATAGTTCGGTGATCAAAGTTGTTTCTCCACAAACTTGCTCTCAGAGATATTTGAATTTAAAATTCCTGAGCTTGTTATGGGGCCCAGATGTAAAGTACATTGTCTGACATGCTGTTTAGAAGTCATTGGCTTTAAACTATGAACAATATATATTTTTCTTTTTACAAATTCCCTTATAATGTTTTTCTATTATTTATTTTGGAATCTGGAATTAAATGTTCTTCTTCTTGTTCTTTTCCTTCTCAGCCTTCTTCTTCTTGTTGTTGTCCTTCTTGGCCTTCTTCTTGTTGTTATTCTTGGCCTTCTTGTTATTCTTCTTCTTGTCCTTAATTTTCCATTGGAATGTACCGATATAAAGTGGTGTGTATTTGTCTGTCCACCTTCATAAGGATGATTTGATTAGGGTTTTAAAGGCCAATCTTTTAACCCGACTGTGTCTTCACTCCAGTCTATTTTTGAAGATAAAATAAACTTGGAAAACATTTTCCATAAAAGAGTAATTACATCTATCCTCAAGGGCGGTATACTGAAGCGTTTAAAAAAACAAACAAACAATAAATACAAGGCACAGGGAGGTGAAATTTGCTACACATGATGTGTAACACAAACAGAGTAAAATGAGTGTTCATTGACTTCTGTAGGATGACGAATAAATAAAGGAGATATAAGCACACCTGACACTAAGCCGATGCTTCAGACTTTGGCATTCTCATGAGGCTGTACCGTCAAAACTAAACATCCCAGAAGATGAAGAAAATAGGGTCACATTTGTACATGTAATGTTTTTTTAATAACTCTTCTTGCAACAAAACATAATATTGTTGCAGCCATGGGTACCAAGACACCAGATTGTCACTCAGGAGGATTAATCCCCGGTTGTCCTCGGTAGAGCCGGACCTGGGGCCACTGCTCACAATTAACGTTCTGGTATGGTGGGTTGTTTTAAAACCACGAACGCCACCCAGTCAACCATGAGTTCCAGTGTCCACCGTCTAATTATTCCGTTTAACTGGAGGTCACGTGGTTACCTGAGCGGGGAGCACGCCCTCGGCAAAGCACCAATGTTATCTGATTACATTTTAATTACGGCGGCCGTGCGTTTTAACCGTTGGTGAGTGCTGACGATTTTTTGGTCAAATCTGTGGTAATTACCTCCCAGTCTATCTCGGTTCGGACAATGCTAGACCAATTGAAGGAAAGGACAAACACGGACAGGTTGGAAATAGACAAATAATTTATTAATAATAAAATAAATAAAAAGAACCTTTTATTTGCTGAGGTAAATAAAGAACGAATTTCAAAGCAAAATCAATCAAAATGCCAGGAAAGAGATAAAGAGCAGATGCTTATCGGGGTTGACTTACTTACAGCTAAACACAGACAAAGGTACCCAGCAGATCATTCAGGTGGAGGGGAGGGGGAGAATCGTCTCGCTCACCAGAAAGTCGTCGGTGAAGCGAAAACATCCTGAAAATGCGTGTGTTCGTGTCACATCCATTGCCAGCACCCAGCTTTGCCGTGCACCCTCTTGCGGTGCAGCCTTGAACGCCAGTCAATGTCTGGAGGGCACCGAGATTGTCCGTCACAGGTTTAGACCCTGGTGTTGTTGGTGATCGACCCGTGCCTCACTTGTTGGTGGCGCTGCTCACACGCTCGCTTGCCGAAGCACTCAGAAGGGCGAATTGTCTCGTCGGCGCTGGTCAGACACCCGTTTCTTGGTCGCTTCTCTCGCCCTTTGCTTTTTCCTCTCTCCTTTCGCTTTTCCTCTCCTCACTTTTTCTCTTCCGAATCTTTCTCTTCAGCACGTTTCTCTTTCTCTTCAGAACGTCCCTCTTTCGCTTTTTCCTCACTTTTTTTATATCTCAGAACGTCTCTCCTCACAGAACGTACCTCACGCTTTCTCTCGCTCGTTTTTATATCCCCGGGCCGTCTCCGCGGGGTGCCGTTCATCCCAAGCTCACCCAGCCCCACTGAGGCATGGTTACCATGACGACCCATGCGCTCTCAAAAAAGGCGGGCGTCTGAGCTCGCGAAATAATGTTGCTGAGGAAAAATGAGGGCGGGCTTCAGAGCTCGTGAAAGAAATGTGTGTGAACGTGTCTGTCGTAAAGAAAAAAAAAAGCTTCCCATAAGAGAGGGGATCTATCCTTTACCCTTCTCAATGCATCACATTTAAGATCCCATTAGATGTGGGGATGGGGCTAATCTGAACATGCATTTAAAGAAATAACTGTCTGAGGACCTGGAGGTGTGGTTGCATTCATCAGAGCAGATTCTGAAATCTGTAACAATATCTTCCAGTTTAATAAAATAACTCCAACCAGTCATTTTTGATGGCCTTTTCTACTCGTGTCTACATAAAAATCACATTTGGTCCCCTTTTTAGATCACGAATAGTTATAAAAGTTGGAGCGGAAGATGAAGGCCACCTTCTGACAAAACAATTTTTTTTTCATAAATATTTATTATACGTGATAATTTTCAGTGGGTTTCGTGTTTTTCCATATTGCTTTTTTTCCCACCAATTTTCTTTCTTGAGATCGCCATGAATAGAACAAAATAAAAAACAGTGTTTGGGGGCTTCTCTGTCTTCCGGATATGGTTTGTTTGCGTGGCAGTACTACAGTGTGTCTCAACAAAATCCATTCAGACTTTATCGATCAAAAGCTATACTATCTTCTCATTCTGTACTGCCTTATGGGTAAGAGTTGACTGATTACATGCAATCATTCCATCACACGCTAACGCTATCTGTTAGGTATGAGTAACACTCGACATCATCCCTCTCTCTGCAATTTAATTTTTCTGAAATATTCGGCTGTATACATTCTTATTCATACACCTTCTATCTTTCTGGATAATTTACTTATATATTTATTCGTATGCAGCCTTTGGCTGTTTGCGGGGTGTGTGTCTGTGCCGCTGATGCAATGCCCCCTGTTACCAGTAAGCTGGTACTCATTTTGCTCATGTTGGGAGGATGACAAGCTGAGTGAACCCATCTAGTTTTAACTCGATGGAATGACAGAGGCTTGAACTCAAGACCCAAGGATCTTAAGCCAGCCACTATTGCCGTTAAGCCAACACCAAGCTTGATAATTTACTGATTTTGTACGATTGTTATATGCTGTGTTGGAGGGCATCCTAGAATTATTTTCGTCAAGTGTTCTCACCATGATGTTGCCGGAGTAAACAGAAACCAATCATCAGAGTGTGATTTGCAGGATATATTCATGTTCAGTTCGATTTTGCATGAGGAGATTCTGAATGGGATCGAAAAAGATGACATACAATTTTATTAAAAGTCTAAAATTCGAGCATGCACCTTTTGTAAAGGTGATGTCACAGCTGGAAATGGGCCTATGCAAGGCACATGCATTTACACATGGTTTGCTGCAATGACCTGGGTCATTGAGAGACCCGATTGTGATAAAATTGTAGAAAATGATGTGGGTCTAAAAAAAAAAAAATTTTGGGGCTTGGCTGAAAAAGTCATTTACACTGAAGATGAATGGAAATTAGATTCTCCTGATAATTTATTTTTCTGGAAATTGGACAACTAGGATGGGTGCTTTGTGTTGCCTGGGATCGGATCATATGTTGTGATGCCAAAGGTATCTTAGCATTAGAGGAACAGCAGCAAAGTCTTAAAAAAACATTTCATCTTACGGTAATTAGTTGAATACTTTCAATGAATTTATAAAATTATGGAAAATAAGTAACCTGAAATTCCTTCAGCTTCTGGGGGCCTGGGTGGTACTGCTCGCTTCGCTTGGCATTTGTGTGGCAGCTCAACAGATTTCCTTGTATCCTGTTTTCATTTGTTAATATCATGACATGCCTCAGGTTTGCAGAGTAATTTACTTCAGAAAAGGGAGAAATTGAAAGGAAAGAATGTATTTTCAGGAAGGGTATTGAAAATATTTAAAACACAAACCTTTAATTTGGCACATTGCACAGCACCATGCTGCTTGTTTGTGTAAATTCTGGGTTGTTGCTATGCTGCAAATATCGTGCTCCCTGAAGATAGGGCTAGGATTTAGAATATGCCCAGTGAACTGGAACAAATGGGCTACCCTTTTCTACAGATACCATGGTATATTTAATGTCCACGAATGAGTTCCAGCAGAAGTAACAGCCATCTGGATATCCCCTCTCAAATATGGTGTACTGATTGTCATGCCCTGTTTGCATACCACCACAATGGCAGTTTGTAATAGGGTTGGGAATCAAATCTAGTCTCTCTAGCTTGTTCCTATTGTTATGGATCTTGCCAGGGGATAAATGGGATAAATGGGAGAATTTAAAATAGTTATTTCTTTGATTAATGTTCAGTATAAGCATATGCAATAAGTGTATTTCAAGCAGTGAGTGTTGATGTTGTTTTAAAGATCTCTTCATCTTCTCTCCCATATGTTGTTTCTAAGCCCTGTATTTCTACCTTTGTGTTGCATGTTTTTATTTTTATGAGTAATTGGTATCTCACGCGATGAAGCTGAGTCCTTGGCTCTCTCACCCTCTCACCGGAGGCTAGTCGATGGTCTTACTATCTTCTACCATCTCCTCTCTGCCCTTGCCCCCCCCACTCTGGATGTGATTTGCCCTCCCCCCACCCTCCATATTTATGCATTATGCTCAAGGTCCGCCAAAAGACCCCTTCTGGTGAAACTGCCAAAATCAAGAATCACTGCTCACCTTCACTTTTTCATTCCTATTTTTTTTCCTCCATCTGGAACAAACTCCCACATTCTCTTCAATCCCAATCCTCCCTCCAGGTCTTCAAAACTGCTGTTTACCACCATCTCATATCTTCCGCCATCCAAAATCTTGATCTTTACTTCCCCCGTTAATCCAGCCCAAACCCACCTCACTCAAATTCTCTGTTTTCCTTCCTGAAAGTTCCTGTAATACCATCTTGTTGCAGCTGAGGCATGTTATGATATGAACATCCGCCACTGCTTCCGGGCCACTCACTGCCAACCACAGGAGCAGCGATGGCCCCGTCCACGAGAAGGTATTCCCCCCATGGGGGGCCAATTCACCATGACCACTATTATTCACCACAGAGGACATAGAAATATGTGGGAGAATTACACAGTTCTATATGTGGGAGAATTGCATGCTCAGCTGGTGGGTCACCCAGATAGCTCAGATGGCAGAGCACTGGTACGGTTCACCATCGGACCTGGGTTCGATTCCCTGTCTGGGTGTGTAATTTTTCCCAAATACACATATAATCTTAAGTAATTCTTCACCATTGAGAGAAGGGGCCTAAAATTATATTTAGCAGGATATTTCAAAAAGTTGTGGTATGACAAAACTTGGCGGTTGAGTTTGTTAGATGACAAGAACAAGCCAATTAGATATTACCTCATGGCAGCAGATCCGGCCTGTCAGTGCGATCCAAAATGTAAACTGATCAGCCTGGCGGAGATATGTGCTCGACCGAGTGCTGTTCTATTTCCCCCTGTTATGTGTTTCCTTTACAAACCTGAGGAGAGGTAGGCTTTGAGAGCCTTCGATGGGCTTTCCCAGTTTGGAGAGGGTGTAGTAATCCCCTCTTGGAGAATAGCCAATGGGCACACCATGTGCGGCACTGAGCTCTGCACCCCCCCACCCCCCACCCCACCGGCCCTGTGACAAGTGAACAAAAAGTGGTGATGGGCGAAAGGCCAAGAGACTTGTCTCCCGGTGGCCGTCACAATATTACCTCTCCCTGCTCAAGACCACTTACCACTGTCTGCCTCCTGGGCCTGTTTTCCACCTGGACCTCCTGCCGTTTGTGCTTCGGTTCGCATTGCTGTGTCAAGGCCAGACATCGTGATCGTGCTGAGGTAAACACCAGCTCTGAAGAGAAAACACTGCTGTCGTTGGATCATTACCTCTTGGCTCAGGTTTCACTTTGTAAGCTGTCTTGCCAACCTCCTGCTGAGTCTCATGTTTCCTGTATGAATGAGAAAGATTAGATAATTCAGTTCCACTGGGTGTATTTAACATTCATACCATTGAGTTTGTGCTCATGTTCTCTTCTCTCCCTCCTCCCTCATCCCCCCATCCCTTACATTGTAATCAACATTGTTAATGAGAACCCTGCGTTGTTGTCATCAGAGTGCATAAATAATTAGAACGAGCCCATTAGTCGGCGCATTAAGTGCTATTTAAGGCGAGTCACCTGCTACGGTTTGCTCGGCCATTTTCCACAGGCAGTTTCGCCAATTGTGCATGGTTCTGAAACCACAACCTACATGCAAATTAGAGGCGGACGTGGTGACCTCTTCTCCACTACTCGCCTGGTGGTTCGTTGGTGTGGTTAGAATCTCATGACCTTAATAGCATGTTGCTTCCGAGCTCTATTCCAAGCCCTTGCTTGTGTAGCGTTTTGTTCGACATAATGCTTTTAAAGTTAAATGTGGTCATTTATTCTTTTCAAGCAACACTTTCTCACAAGAGTGAATTGAAAACTTTTTCCCTTTTAAAATGTTCCAAGGTCAATAACATTACTTCTCCTCTTGTGGTATCAGGAAACTCACTCGACATTTGGATAAATGTGCTGCATATATTTGCTGAGAACGATATAGGATTGGACACTTACCATCTGAACTTAGTTGTGCAGATACCTGACCATTTCTTCGTGGTGAGGGAAATACTTTTTGACTTTGCTTTTTGTTTTTTGAGTAATGATAGCTTTTTTGTGTAACAATTTAACATGATCTGAAAACTGAGTATTCCGATTATGTTAAATTTATATGATATTGTTGTACTATATGCACCTGAGGTCAAGAGTGCCAAGCACTGGATGTCGGACTTTCCTGTCCTGGATGTCCTTTGCTTTATCACATACTTCATTTTATCATCGAAAGGTATCACAGACTTCTGCAGCAGTCCATTGTCATTCTAACAGCCAAGACGGTCAGCCTGTGGCAGCTGGTTGCATTATTTTTTTGGAGGAGCAGAGCGGCTATACCGCTGATGCAGTGCCCTCTATCACCAGCACACTGGTACTCATTTCGCTGATCTCGGAAGGATGAGAGGCTGAGTCAACCCTACTGGGTGTTAATTCAATAGCCAACAGGGGCTAAAACTCATGTTTAATTGGCAATATCTGGAAAACTACCTCATAAAAGTAATCCTTTTTTTTCAGAAATAGCAGTGAAGAGTTTGTTTTGTTTGACTAAGTATTCAGATCATGTGAAATTCCATGGCCGACAGGGGCTCAAACTCAAGACCTTAAGGTCTTCAGCCAGCCACCTTGACCGTGAAGCCAACACCAGGCTTTTTGAGTAATGATACAAACTAACTATAAATATAAGAACAGGCTGGATTAATGTTGATCAAATTTTATATCATTAAAATTTTTCTGATGTCAATATGATAAGCCAAGCGAGCTTCTTCATAGATAGGAATGCTGTGATCTCTGCAATGGCTCTGTCACTTATTTTTTCAAGGCTCATGGAAAAACTTGAAGGTTAAATTGACAGTACGGTAGCAGGGGCAACAATTGGGCACAACTGGCAAGGGGATACAGTGACAGGGATGAAGGGAGAGGACACTGAAACCAGCAAGTAAGAGGATTGGGTTAGGAAGTATTAATTGGGATGATAAATATCATAGGTCAGGATGGGGATGATGTGAGGTGACTGGGCACCACCTGCTTGAAGCCCTGGAGGAAATATTAGGAAAGAATGACATCTGGAAGGCTATTTCATAGACTGGTGAAGTGAGTAACAACAATGTTGACGTGAACAATCAGTCTAAATTTTGGAAGTCTAACCAGAAAGGGTTACTAAGAGATGAACGACCTGAAATTTCAAGAGATGATTCACCAATCTAACATTACTGTCACCATCACATGTTAAATGTCAGTATGAGGTTCCAAGCACCAAGGAAGTTCCAGTATCTGTCTTACAGGAACAGCTGTCAACTTTTGTAAAGGTGATTCAACTTAACTCATGCAATAAAAACCTCACAATTATCATGAATACTTGATTTATTCTCCGATAATTCTGGGTACAATAGCGATTTACTTAAAATATATTGGGGTTAGTTACACGGCCAACGATGTTCAAATTTATGCAGTTTTGAGTTTTTCTATGAAAAGAACAAAAAGAGTGATAAATAAACAAACAAACAAATAAATCCCGCAAAACGTGCTGGTGTGGAATGTAGGTAAGTTTTGCTTTCATTCCCGAGCCATGGCTCTATGTTGGTGGACGTGAAAGATTGTGTGGTGTTACTTCCTAAAAGTAGTTGATTTATTGCTGGCACGATAGGCAAATCCCAAACATGTGCCCGAGTCAGCTCCGATTGAACTTCATGTTTGGCTGTAAAAGGACTTGAGCCAAACTTTGGCCAACCCACAAGATGGGGAGTGGATGGGGGTGGTGGGGGGGGTGTAATCATGGCGGTTAAAGTATTAATAGCTTTAAGTTTCTAAGAATGTTCCAGCTTTGTTTGTAAAGCTGTTATTGGTTAACTAATTGATTAATTATTTTAATGACATTCAAACTAGAGCAGTGCCGAAATTGTGTAGTCTTGAAATAGAATGGAATTATAGCTCTATAAAACCCCTTCTAGTCTGAAAAAGGGGACTTTGAGCTGATTTTCTTTCATGAGCTTGTGAATGTTTGATCCCGTTATGTATAGTTTGCAAAAAGTCAGCTAATTAATTGGTTGTTGTAAGTGGGAAGCCACTAAATATCAAAAGTGGATTCCCTGGATAATTTGGTTTTGGCACACTATCAATGTTTGTGGGCTGGCAGACTAGTTTAGAAGTATTCACATGCACTCACCTCTGTGCTGCCGAGACTAAGGCCTGGGGTTTAGTCTCAGCTCAGCTATCAAAGGTCATCCTGGTATTTTGCAGGCAAGGTGAGGCATCAACGTGTGCCGTCCTGTGGATGAACGTGAAATGGGTCGTCTCGTCTGCCAGCATTAGCTGGTGGTCATTAAAGATCCCACGGTATGCTTTACAAAGGGCATGTGAGCTATCGCTAGTACTCTGACCAAATTCCAAATTCCTGCTCTGACTGACTGCTTTGAAGGCAAACCACCCAGCATAACCTGTGCCAAGAAATAGCTTCAGCAGCACCAATACTTTGTAAAGAGTATGGTACATATCATTGACAAGATTTGTGTTTTTTTTTTTTAACCTAGCTTGTAATAACAGTTGAATAAAACTGAAGTAACTTACCATGTTTGGATGAAAATACAAACAAACTGAAAACTACATGATAAAAAACCCCCAAATTTTTGTTTTTGAGAAATAGCGGTCAAGTTGGTTTGGCACACCTGAAATATACAGCCAGATTGAGTAATTAGATTAGCTGGAACTTTTGCAAACCATCAAAATATGTTACATTTTGTAGCCATTGAATAGAAAACCAAATTTAGTCCCATGTTTAATTGGCAATATCTGGAAAACTACCTCATAAAAGTAATCCATTTTTTTTCTTTCAGAAATAGCAGTGAAGAGTTTATTTTGTTTGTTTGTTCAGATCATGTGAAATGTATCTGTAATATTGTTGTACTATATATACCTGAGGTCAAGAATTCCAGGCTCTGGATGTTACACGTCCAATGACCTTTTCCTGTGCTTAATCACACACTGCCTTTGCTCTATCAAATACTTCATTTTATCATCGGAAGGAATCTCAGACCTCTGCAGCAGTCCATTGCCATTCTAACAATTTTCATGAAAATACACTTTCTTTCCTTGATGACAAAGTATTGCTTTTTATTCGGAGGTCAATGTTCATTGAAGAACTTCATGAAAGAGGGATAATATTGACAAACTGACAGATGGATTTTTTTAATAGGCGAACAAGAGAGCAATATAAACCTCATTAATGTGAAAAGTGAAGCCGTAGGTATACAAAGAAGCTGTAGTGAATAAAAAAAGAAGTTTATCATATAAAAGCAAAAGCGGTGTGGAGAGATGAAGGGTGTCATGAGATGGAAATTGTTGCAATTTTTTTGTATACATCGTCGAGGCTCGTGGAAGAGCTCGTACAAGCACACTGAACGGTTCAGGGTGCAACAGGACAAAATGAACAGCAGAGAGAGAGAGAGAGGGGAGAAACACCAACCACAGAGCTGCAGGACAAAAGGAACAACAGAGACACAGAGACACAGAGAGACAGAGAGACAGAGAGACAGAGAGACAGAGAGACAGAGAGACAGAGAGACAGAGAGACAGAGAGGCAGAGAGGCAGAGAGGCAGAGAGGCAGAGAGGCAGAGAGGCAGAGAGGCAGAGAGGCAGAGAGGCAGAGAGGCAGAGAGGCAGAGAGGCAGAGAGGCAGAGAGGCAGAGAGGCAGAGAGGCAGAGAGGCAGAGAGGCAGAGAGGCAGAGAGGCAGAGAGGCAGAGAGGCAGAGAGGCAGAGAGGCAGAGAGGCAGAGAGGCAGAGAGGCAGAGAGGCAGAGAGGCAGAGAGGCAGAGCTGAAGGCCAAGACAGAGGGAGGCAAAAAAATGGGTGTGGGGAGGAAAATGTTTGGTAGGAGAGAATTCATGGTGTGGACAAGATGGATTCAGAAGGAAACTCTCAGGAGGGAAAACCGGAGGGATTGGGGTGGATTAACGAGAGTAGACAAAACCATGATCCTTGTCCTTTGGGTCCTCACCGAATGTAGACAAGAGTTATGGCAGGGGCTGCTTGCAGCCTATTTTGATCTCTGCCAAGTGTACAATTCAATGAATCGGGATGCCCTCTGGGGGATTATTGGTCTTCATGGGGTGCCACCAAAACTGATCGATCTGATGTCTGAACTATACTCTGGGACTGAGAGTGCCGTGACATGTAGTGATACCATCTCCGACTCATTTCCAGTTGTTACTGGAGTTCGTTAGGGGTGTGTATTGGCCCCACACTTTTCAGAAGTTGTATGGACTGGATTCTGTGGAGGATGTCGGAGAGATCAAGCTGCGGTGCATCATTTGGGAATGTCAATATCTCTGACCTTGATTTCGCAGATGATGCAGTTATCTCTGCGGAGACTCTGGATATCCTTTTGGGGGCCATCGAGGTGCTGAATGAGGAGTCGGAGCTGCTGGGATTACGGGTTTCCTGGGTCTAAACTAAGATTCAGGCTTTTATTGACATATTGGATGCTGCTATCTTGTCTGTACCAGTTTGTGGTAAGGATGTTAAGGTCACTGAGACATTCACTTACCTTGGCAGTGATATTCATGTCTCTGCTGGCTGTGAGACAGAGGTCAAGAAATGTCTGGATCGGGCCTGGGGAGTCATGGATTCACTGGATCGAGGGGTGTGGCGCTTTTGGTACCTGTGCAGGAAGACAAAAGTCCGAGTCTTCAGGTCCTTGGTGCTTCCAGTCTTGCTCTCCGGATGTGAGAGTTGGACTCAGATCAGGGATCTAAGACGGAGACTTAATTCCTTTGGTACCAGGTCACTTTAACAACTTGCCTTCGCCTCATGGAAGGCAAATCCAACTGAAGGCAATCTCAATTCCTTCCACAAAGCTCGGAACAAGTGTGTGTCTACCCTGTTTCTTTCATCTTTCTAATCTTTCTTTCTTTCTATGAGCCAGAAAACAACATCTTTGTTATCTCAAGTCCAAACTCTCAAACCTGTCTCTCTCCGCCAAATCCTGGTGGCATGTAGTTAAGTCTGTTTCTGGTGTATGTTCCGCCTTCATCCCCTCCCTTACCTCAAATGACCATACAGCTGACACTGCATGTGAAAAGGATGAATGCCAAAACTCTGTGTTTGCTTCCAAATCTTGTGTCCCAAACCCATCGCTTTCTGTACCCACCTTACCCACTCGCACGCAGCTGTTCATGGACTCTGTCCTTTTCTTCTTACAAAGTGGAGAGCTTGCTGTCAAACCTCAATTCTGATTCTGCAACCGGTCCAGACGGTTACTCACCAGTTCTGCTCTTGTCATCCTTTCATTTGCTCAAGGTCTTCTGCCATCTGCTTGGAAATCAGCTAACATTACCGCTCTGCATAAAAATGGTGTAAAAACAGATCCTTGCAACAACAGACCAATCAGCCTTCTCCCAATCCTTATCAAGGTTATGGAATCTGTCATCACTTCTGACATTCAATCCTTCCTCTTCTTCAATGGCCTGATTTCTGATCATCAATTTGGATTTAGGCCAGGTCACTTTACCCTGGACCTGCTGCTCCTGCCTTCCAAACAATGGATGGAGGTCCTCAATGCCAGACATGAGATCAAAGCCATCTCCTGAGACACATCGTGTGCTTCCGATATGGTCTGGCACCCTGCCCTACTCACCAAACTGGTGAGGCAAGGCAATCTCCACTCATAGCTCGCGGACTTCCTCTCCTGTCTCAGTCAACATGTGGCCCTTTATGGAATTCTCTCATCCCCTCTTTCTATCCAGGCTGGAGTTCCTCAAGGCAGTGTTCTGGGCCCAGTGCTTTTTCTCGTTTTCATCAATGATCTCTCTGACTCTGTAAATTATCTTTATCTCTTTGCTGATGACTCTGCCCTCTGTTGTACCATCTGTCATCCCTCAGATTGGCAAGCAGCAGTCTCTTCACTCTCTGCAGATTTGGATAAAACCACAAGCTGGTCCAACTCGTGGATCATGTCTTCCAATCCTGACAAATCTCAGACTCTCACGACGTCTCTCCAAAAGGACTGTCTGGAACCCCCTCCCCCCCCCGTCTACTTTCTCAACAATCCTCTTGAAGAAGTCCTTTAATTACAACTTTTGGGCCTTTTGGGCATTGTCTGCCATGATCGTTTCTAGGAAAGCCACATTTCCAAGCTGCCCTCCAAACCCAGTCGGCGATTTGGCGTCCTCCGTCATGCAAAGTCCTTCCTTGGCACACCTGAGCTCCTGACCATGTACAAAGCCTTCATCCGCAGCCTGATGGAGTACTGTTCTCCCCTCTGGGTTGGTGCTCCCACCTCTCACATTTCTCGGCTTCGTGCTGTGGAAACCAAGACATGTAAGATTATTGGTATCTCCCACGATGAGTCTGAGTCTTTGGGTCTCTCCCTCTCTCACCCCAGGCAGATTGGTGGTCTTTCTGTCTTCTACGGTCTCCTCTCCCCGCCTCCCCCCCTTTCTCAGTCTGCTATCTGTACTGCCTATATTTCCGCAGGGTGTTCAAGGTCCATCAGCAACTCCATTCTGGTAAAACTTCCAAAATGAAGAATCACTGCTCAGCTTCCTTCTTTCATTCCTCTTTTTTTCTACCTTTGTAACAAATTTCCACACACTCTTCAATCCACTCTTCCCTCCAGGTCTTCAAAACAGCTGTTCACCACCATCTCTTATCGTCCCCCATCCAAAACCATGATTTTTTTCGACCACCATTAATTCACTCCAAACCTACCTCCTTTAAATTCCCTGCTTTCCTTCCTGAAAGTCCCTGTAGTGTCCATCTTGTTTACCCCTTGTACTCTGCTGCCTTTCACAGATCTCCTTATATGTCTATTCCACACTCTTTTGTGCATCCCTCTCCCATCCCTCCTGTCTCCTGCTCCCCTTGTTATACGTTCTGTGTGTTGGCTCTGATTTGAGCCTTGACATTGTATGTTTATATATTATATGTATATGTATATATGTACATATATATATATATATATATATATATATATATATATATATATATATATATATATATATATTTGAAAGTGTGTCTGTGTGTTTCTCTGTGACCTATGCACGCGAAAAGTACTGGACTGATCCTCACCAAACTTCACATTTTACAGAACATGTACCCGGGAGTGTCCCAATGTAAAAGAATTGTACTTCCGACATCCGGTTTCCGAATTATGACATCTCACCTGATTTTGTAACGTTAATTTTTCAAGTTCAGCTGATTGACATGGGGCCAACGCCATATACAATATATCTAACATATGATTTTAAGTTTTTGTTTGTTTGTTTGTTTGTTTGTCTGCACGTGCTAATCTCCTGAAAGGTGAAAGATAGGAGCTAACCACTGAAACAAAAAATGTCGGGATGGGCCCCGGGAAGGTTATAGGCTATGTGGCAAGGCCCTTCGGCCGGGGGGGGGGGGTGGAGGGGGTGTGTTTCCCCCTCACCAACCCCCTTAGCCTATGACTGCCATGGCCCAATTGGGAACTGATATGATACTGTGCTCACGTCAGACATATGTATAGAAGATTAAATTCATTCAAAAAGAACCCGGGCAGCGCTGGGTGCATTGACCGAGTGTATGTGTGTGTGTATATATATATATATATATATATATATATATATATATATATATATATATATATATATATATATATATATATATATATATATATATATATATATATATATATATATATATATATATATATATATTGTTGTGGTTACCAAATTCGCAAACCACCATTCAGGTCCCTTAGGTGAGGTATCTCGGTAAGTACATGTGTAGTTAGGCCCAAACCCGTTGTCTAGTGGGAATACATGTCATTTATGCGAGCTGCGACTCTTCAGGATAGCCGTTTTTCTTTTACTATCTTTAATTTGGACCAACCGCCATTGTTACCACCACCAGTCACAACATCAACCACCAACCACAACGCCGCTTCACCACAACCGCCACGACCTTCACGTCACACCTCGCAACCGTCGCATCGCCACCGTTCTTGCGCCGCTTGTGGGTACCGGTGTTGGACTCGTGCAGGGCGCGCGCCGAACAGCGTGTACAAAATCACGGATTTTGTGCTTCAAAAACGGATCAAAAACGACACACGCCCACTTTTTGCCGTCCAATCGGTGAGCGAGGGGCGGTGGCCCCGCCCCAGGGCGTTGGAGGGCGATCGATATATGCAAATTTATGGATCAAAAAGCATTCACGCCCACTTTTTCTCGGGCCAATGGGGAGCGAGGTGAAAGGTCGAAGGGAGGGGGTCAAAGATGAGAGGGCGAAGCCACGGGGCTGATATAAGCGACCATGTTCGTCAGTCCAGTGAGTAGTAGAGTCGAGAGAGAACAGAGAGTTAAGACTTCGCGGGCGGTGGAGTTGGCAAGAAGGAGCTGGTCGTCGTGTGCGTTGGAGTCGGAGCGGAGGGGACGGAGCTGTGGAGAGGCGGCGAGGGCAGACGAGGGGGTGCTCGCGTCGTGCAGGGAGCTGCACCCCAGGGAGGCCGACAGTGCGACCTGGCCGAGGTGGAGACGCTCGTCGCGGGACAATAAAAATCCTCTATACCCCGAGCATCAGCAACCCCCTCCTGTTTCCCCCCGCGCTGAGATAGTGCGACCAAGGGGGCCCCTTTCCCACCCCCTACCAGACACTGCCCGCGAGGCCCGCGGAGTTGAGG
Source organism: Eptatretus burgeri (assembly GCF_056783735.1). Classification (NCBI taxonomy): domain Eukaryota; kingdom Metazoa; phylum Chordata; class Myxini; order Myxiniformes; family Myxinidae; genus Eptatretus; species Eptatretus burgeri. Next base: position 114,636,462 of record NC_140963.1, on the reverse strand, counting down.
CACCATCGCCGCTCCGCGTCTCATCACCAGACGGGTAGGCCCGACCCGGTCTCGGCCTCAGGCCCGCCTCATCCTTGAGGGTATTCTTTCCTTGGTTTTGGGTATGTGTTGTCGGCGCCGTCTGTGAAGTAAAATTGTATAAGTGTTGCCGTGTGCTCGCGTAATCGGTATTAGATCTGCATTGTCGCATTTGCTTTTTGTGTAAATTGAATTGTGTTTTTCTTTTCTGTGTGCTTTTGGTGGAATTGAATATGTGTGCTTTCCGTTCATCGCGAATAAATGTGCTTTGTGTTGAACTGTTTCCCGCTTCGCTTCGTCATTTCCTTCATTGAATCCTCATCTTGCTTCACGTAAAGGGTTGGTAGTGGGCTGAATACGCCCGATAATTAATCGAACCGTCGAGGTCGACGAATAACACCGCTCGGTTATCCCGATAGTACGGAACGGGTCGCTTAAGTGGCCCGTGTCCGAAGTCGACCTGCGGCGAGGTGCGATCGCCCGGTCTACCCTCCGCGTGGGTACTTAGGTAGGTCGAATTTGGCAAGCAACCCTATCCCACGCGGGGGCTGATTGGCTCGATCGCGGTGAGACCGAAAGGTCCACCCGTGACTGGTTCCCGGCGTTAGTCCGAGAGGGTCACGACTGGATTGTCCGTCCGGTGGGCGACGTGCCGCGATTCGAGTTACGTGGCCGTCAGCACGCCGGCGGGCGCGAATCCGTAACAATATATATATATATATATATATATATATATATATATATATATATATATATATATATATATATATATATATATATATATATATATATAGTTATATAGTTGAAAGTGTGTCTGCTTGTTTGTTTCTCTGTGACCTATGCACGCAAAAAGTACTGGATTGATCCTCACCAAACTTCACATGCTGACAGAACATGTACCCAGGAGTGTCCCGATGTAAAAGAATTGGACTTCCGGTTTCTGTATTATGACGTCATCACCTAATTTCGTAACATTAATTTTTCAAGTTCAGCCGATTGACATGGGGCCAACACCATATACAATATATCTCACATATGATTTTAAGTTTTTGTTTGTCTGTTGGTTTGTTTGTCTGCACGCGCTAATCTCCTGAAACGTGAAAGATAGGAGCTTACTATTGAAACAAAAAATGTCGCGATGGGTCCCGGGAAGGTTATAGGCTATGTGGCAAGGCCCCTCGGGGGGGGGGGGAAGGGGGTGTGTTTCCCCCTCACCAACCCCCTTAGCCTATGACTGCCATGGCCCAATAGGGAACTGATACTTGCTCGTGTCAGACATATGTATAGAAGATTAAATTCATTCAAAAAGAACCCTGGCAGCGCCGGGTGCATTCACATCGTAGATATATATGTATGCGTGTGTGTGTATATATATATGTATATATGTATATATATGTATATATATATATATATATATATATGTGTATATATATATATATATATGTATATGTATATATATATATATATATATATATATATATATATATATATATATATATATATGTGTATATATATGTGTATATGTGTATATATATGTGTATATATATGTATATATATGTATATATATGTATATATATATATATATATATATATATATATATATATATATATGTATATATGTATATATGTATATATATATATATATATATATATATTGTTGCAGTTCTCGGAACCGCATGTATCCAACATATAGTGGTCCCAAGACAGTTATTCCATAAATATTTGTGTTGATAGTCCCTTCGCTTTTGTCTCGCTGGACAACGGGACGTTCGTTGCAAGGTGCTCAGAGCTACGTTTGCTTACATCACTAACTTCATTCCTACTCTTCTTTTCTGTCTATTTCTGAGGTAAATCTGAATTTGGGTCCTTGCGGAGGCCAGCATGTGTCACGGCTGTGAGGAAACCACCATACCCTCACAATAACTTCTGTGGGGGAGTGGCATAGAAATGGCGCTCGAACGCCACATGAACATCGACAGCACAGAGCTCCCACCCTCAAGCGATCCCTCAACCCAACGTTTGCGTCGAGTTATACAGTATGCTCGGCAGCTCGAGATTGTCGACTCGAGCTTCCGATGATCTGGGGAAGATTGCCGGTTGCATTGAAAAGGCATACGAATGAATATCTCTGAAAAAGGCTGCATGGATGGTGTTTTTCACAACCCTGGAAGCACACCCAGCACGACGCCCATGCTGCACGGAACGCATACCGAGGCCGATAATAGAAAGGCAACCCCACGCCATGTCGGGTGGGATGTGAGTGTACAAGACACAAGTGGCGAATACTTTTCAACCCATTTTTGGACGAATTATATAGATCGGTGTTAGCCCCGCGCACACAATAGCAGAGTCGAGCGAATGCGAGCGCTGGCCACGTGCGTACTGGCGGATCCACATGCACTGTACGGAACATGCTCGAAGGCAGTCCCACGCGCCGCTCGTGACACTTTGTTATCGTACAGAGCAGGGCACGAATGGACACATCTTACTGTCTGTGCATGGTTTCATCATTACATCATACTTTCGGTCCTCGCTGGCAGCTGCGGATGTTCCCCACGGATGGCGAACATCTTCTCGCCTCTACGGCCAGCGAAGCTGCGATTGGGCAGAGGCATGTTGTACAGTGCTGGCCGTGTGGCACATCACGGAGCAGGCACATTGACCAGCGCTGGTCGGGGGCGCCTGAGTGGGCGTGCGCGACCGACGCCGCCCTTGGCCGGTCATCAAGACATGGCCCGGGGTTTTTTGCAAGGCAATTCATGACGCGGATTTGGTGTGGGTTCCTGCCAAGTGAGTGCCATGACGTAGTTCCTGCCAAGTGAGCCACGCTGCCCAGCCACAAAACCGTGCAAGGGCACGAGGGAAAATTTGAGGGCAAGGGCCAAATTTGTAAGGACATCAACACAGGCGACGGGAATCATGGTTGGCAGAACCAATAGTTTAAATGACAGGCATTTTTGGAAAGCCCCGGGGTAGGTTTAGGATTAATAAATGTTAGGGTAGATAGGGAAATGTACCCCTTCGCTCGCGGTAGGCCGCTGGACTCACTGTGGTGAAAGATCGCTGAGATCTGAGGGAGGCCATTCTGAGGCTTTGTTTGGCCTAGACAGGATACTAGTTTCTCCCTTATTCCCCTCCAGGAAGGGAACGTAGGGGTTGGGAGTAGGCTAGGATGACGAGAGGTTAGCCGGACAAGGACAATAAAGGGGGTTAGGGAGACAAAATTATAAAAGAAAAAATAAAAAGGTAATAATAAAATAAATAAAAAGAGGGGCTAAATTTGCTTTGTGTTGCAAATTAAGGGAGTGGGTATAGACAGAGACAGCCAAAGGCGATAGGTTGGGGGGAGACAGTAGGTTAGGTCCGAGCCCGCCTTCGGAGCGGCTGGCACCACCGCACTCCCTCCAGATCGTCACTAAACGAGACCAGAGGCCGGCCAGCTTCACATGCCTGCCTGCTTGTGCTACAGCGGCCTGTTCCGGCCTTACCTTGCCATGCCTCGTTTGCCTGCCTCTGCCACAACCCCATGCCTGCTAGCCGTTATTTGCGTTTGCCCCTGTGTTCATCCACAACCCCATGCCTGCTAGCCGTTATTTGCGTTTGCCCCTGTGTTCATCCATCACCATGTGCGCCAGGATCATCGCGCAAGTTGCGGGGACTGCCCTGCAGGCAGCCCCGTCGTCCATTGTGACTTGCTTGCGTCCATGTCCATCCAGTTCATCGCAGTGAGGAGCCAGGGACTGCATTGGGCAGCCGGCTACCTCCCTGTACTTGTGTTCATTGCTCCACTGCATTCATTTCATGAGCCAGAGATTGTATTTTGGCAGCCTGGCTCCCTGCTTCAAAATGGCCTGTGGGATGGCGCATAGCCGCTGGGTTGGGGTGAGTTGCCTTCAGCAGCTGAAGAAACAAACAAAAAGAAGGAAGAACGTACCAGAAGGGGGTCGTTTTGAACACGGCCCCAAAGACTTCTTGCCTTCAAGCTACTGAGAACTCACCGACCTGAATAACTGTTGACATTTGCTATGCGTTTTTTTTCCACAGAGTCCATCAGTCCTGGGCCATAGTTTAGTGTAAAATTACAAGGTTAAGGTAAAATTGTAAATTGAGTTTTGCTGTCCTGCATGTTTGTGGTAGCGCCGGCAATTGTAGATAAGTCGTCTGAATGAGTGAGTTTGTTTGGGTAGTGGCACAGCCCATAGGTTATTTATTTTTGGGACACTGATACACCAAATGTCGCACTCAGGGATCCAATGGTAAAACATATTAGGGGAGAACTTGCACATGAAGGCACACGAAAATTTGACGACTCGGGCCAAGTCTGTAAAAAGGGGAGGGTAGTGTTGCGGGTTTGGAAATTCACAAAACACCATTCAGGTTCCCTGAAGATCAGTTATCTCGATAAGTAAGTGTTTCAGGTTAGGATTCCCCCACCAATGTGTATAGGGATTATTCGTGTGCCGGGCTGTGAATCTTGAGGTAACGTTATTCTTTTCTATCTTTTATTTCAACAAACATCCCTATACAACAGAAACACCATCACATCCTCCTTAATGACACCCGCGAAATGCCGTTGGTTGCGGACATGCTGCGCAACAGTAAAAGCCACATTACACCGGCCGTGTGCAAACAGCCGCGGAGCGGCTAATTTGCAGAAGCGGATCAAAAGGATGTCTTCCCCGAAAGCACCCTGTGACATCAAGAATGGGGTTTCCCTCAAGGGGTGAGAGTTCGGAGGTGAAAAGTAGACGGAGCCCAGCCTCGGATGAAGGGCGGGCGCTGGCCTGATGAAAGTGGTGGAATCGAGACATGTCGTGGTTGTTCACCGGTGGAGGCTGATTCGGGAGACGAGCGAAGCTTGGAGAGTCGAGTGTCGGGCGAGGTGTGTGTGCGTGCCGATCGAGGAGATATTCATTGCTCCCAAGGATATTCGTCGCTGTCTGGCGTCTGCAGTCATCGCGTCGAACAGCCGGAGTCGAGCAAGCTGCATCGCGGTCTGGGCAGACGGCCCTGAGACGGTCGAGCGATATTGAGGAGTGAACGGGTCCTAAAGAGCATAAACTCTGAAAGAGCAAAGACCCGTTCACCCCTCCGAGCGCGTCGCCGGCCAGGCCCGACCGCCCAGGCCGCAGTGAAGGCCGGATGACCAAGGAGAACCGGGCAAGCCACTCGCCAAGCTGCTCAAGCCGCCCGGCCGCTCAAGCGACCGGCACGTGCGTCACGAGGGCCAAGCCAGGGACAGCAGGGGTCACTGACCCGAAGACCTTCGAGCCGTCACAAGGGGCGGCAAGGTAACCTACCCGGCCTCTTGTGAACCTCTGGTCATCCAGGCTCCGAGTGGAAATAATGGCTCATGAGCCCTGTTCTTTTCAGAGGGTTTTGTATGAAAGTGTTCTGTGGCGCCTTGTCTGGTTAAGTAGCACTGAATTAAGTGCATGCCTGTATATAATAGATAGACATCGGCTGTAGGCTTTGCTCGTGTCTTGCCCCGTTTCTCCCATTGATTGCATGCCTGTATCAATAAATGTCCCCATTGTTTGAACGTCGATCCACTCGTTGCGTCATTTTCCTCCCATTGACTGCCACGTCGCGTTCGGGAAATTAGCTGGCTATTAAAACCAAATTTAAGTGGTAATTGGTCCGACGGAACTTGGCGATATAAAACCACTCGGCAACGCACACGGGACGAGCACGCTTAGCGGCTCGTTTCCGTACGAGTTCCGTCGAGTTATAAATTCTCGGTATTTCTGTCTGCACAGATAGTTAGGTATATCGAGATTTGGTGATTGATCCTGTGCCGCACGAACAGGATATTGACAGTTTATGGTGCGTTAAGGCACCCGTAGCTGGTTTCTGGGATTGTCCGGAAAGCTGCGACTGGATTCCGGCCTTCGGCGGACGCGCGACTGTGGTTGGACTGAAGTGGTCGTGCGTGCCGTTGAACCGGTGAAATCTACAACAATATATATATATGTATATATATGTATATATATATATATGTATATATATATATGTATATATATATATATATATGTATATATATATATATATATATATATATATATATATATATATATATATATATATATATATATATATATATAATCCTTGGCTATTTCTGGTCGGACTTTGTGTCTCACGAGCAGTTGCTGAGAGAGACTTGAATGAGATTTGTTACCTGCCTAGTCCGTGAGCGTCAGCTGCAGCTGTATGGACATATGGCTTGTTTTCCTGATGCTGAACCTGCTTACCAGATGCTCTCAGCGAGGGATCCTCGTGAGTGGAGGAGGCCAATGGGCCAACCACGTGCCTCATGGTTGCGGCAGGTTGATCAGCATCTCAAGGAGATGGGGATGGGCCAGGCATCTGCCTGGGGGATCACCAGATGGAAGCCCCTGGAGTACTGGCGGAAAGTGGACGCAGCAACGCGCTGCTCTGGAGCATGCTCCCATGCCTGATCTCACCTGATGTTCTGAGATCGTGGTGAACAGCTGTCTTGAAGACCTGGATGGAAGAATGAAATTGTAGAGAATGTAGAAGTTGGTTGCACAGGTGGGAAAAACAGAGGAATGAATGAATGGATGTGAGCAGTGAGGCTTTATTTCGGTAGTTTCACCAGAAAGGGGTTGATGGTGTACCGTGTGTGCCTTGCTGAAATTGGGGGTGACAAAGCATGGAAAGAGCAGAGTGTGCAAGAACAGAAAGGGAGTGGGAGTAGACAGAGAGACCATCCACCATTCTGTGATGGTGCAGTCACAGGCCCATATACTTTGCTTCATCGTGGGAGATTCCAATACATAGAAACTAAACTGTTGACGAGATCAACACGTGGGATAAGAGATAATAATGGATTTGCCAGTGGATGTCAAATTTCTGTTTTATAACATGAGAAATAAATTATCTTTAATCTTATTGTGCTGCCACCTTGAAAGGTTGGAGGGAAGACTGATTGGACACGCTCAGGCATGTATGTAATTCCATCGTCATCATCCTAAGAGTGCATCGGGGCCAAAAGCTTTCACTTTGAGGTTTCTGAAAGAAAAAGAGAAAGATAGGTTTCTGGATGAAGGCATGTGACTTGAAGGGATTGGAGGGGAGCACACGACATAAGGGCTACAGTGGAAGAGGTGATTTGATTTGCGAGGCCAATAAGACCCTTCTCGTGTCATTGTTGGGAGAGCACATGCTCCTGTTGCTTCTTTCCATACTGAGAGATGATACTTCTTTTTGGTGGTGTATACATGATGTGGCAGTACCTGCTTGGGCTTGAATTTGGGAGCCATACTTCATTGCATTTAAGAGGAACATCTTATATTATATTACCTCCATCACCAAAAGTTTATGGAGGTTATGTTTTCGCCCCTGTCTGTCCATTTGTTTTCGAACTGCTTATGTTTCAGATGATATTTGGCTCATTTTAGTGTCTCTATACATTCCTGAGATAGCTGAAGGTGCATGAGACGAGTGGAGTGGAGTGGAGTGGAGTGGAGTGGAGTGGATTGGAGTGATCAATAAGTTGGATAAGAGATAATACTTGATGTTTGGAGAGTAATAAATGTATGAAATGGTCGCCCTGGAAAGGTAGTCGCAACAGGCAGTTCATGATTTTGACAAATATTTACAAGCATTGGGGATCGAAAGGTACATGGATATTGGAAGAAATGGTCGGTAACTGAGGTATGGATGGGTGATTGTACACCTGTGTCGTGCTTGTGTTATTTGCCTTTGAGAGGGTCCCATCTGAAGGTGAATGTGCTCTCTGTGTTTGGTCATTCCTCACCTCACAACCATGTTCATGCCCACACCCCAACTCCCCCTCAAAAACAAACGAACAAACAAAAAAACTTTTAATCACAATTTTTTTGAATTTTTAATAAAATATTTTTGTCATTATGTATTGTAGTTATATAACACCCTCGCAATGTCTGTGCTTGCCTCATTGTTGTCATCCCCACTCTTCCACTTTTCACACCACCTTTCCAAGTGAATTTAAGTTTATAAACTGTTGGATTGAATTGATTTTGGTGGAGATGTAGTACAGGCTTGATGGGCTGAATGGCCTCCTCCTGCATCAAGGGATTGACTATTATTTTCCTTATACAGTATATGAAGAGAAAGAAGGCTGACTGTCGTATCTAGTTAAGTGGATCTCTCGATTCCTTGTGAAGAGGGATACATATTGGCAACTTCCCTTGATGATGGCAGGTGACCCTCACCAGAAAGTTTTCCACCAGTGTAGGTAAGAAGCTCACTTGCTTTGGAGAGCAGTCTAAATTGAGTTTCGTGCCTGGTGGGGTTTGGGTAGAAATCAAGAAGTGTCTTGGACTTGTTTTTTGTTGTTGTTGCTTTTCTTTTTAACTAAGATTCACATTGTGATTTGTGTCCATCATGACTCTCCATCTTGAATGAAATCACTTGAGAGTATCTGTCTGACTATCCATCTTGAGTGTCCATCAGATTAATAACATCTTGTCAGAGGTAGAACTGACCAGATGCCACAAAGTTTTGTAGATAAGAGAGAAGCGAAGAACATCACACCTCAACCATCTGGCTGTCCTAAAAACAGACACACTGGTGTTGTCGTTTGTGGTTTGAACTTTAAAAAAAAATTCTCACACATATCGAGCCTCATGGAAAAGCTAAATAACCAGGACTAAGCCTTAATAGACAAAAAAGAGCTGAAGCAAAAACAACAGGGAAGGAAATACAGATCTGTATCACAGTACAAGAGAAGGATTTGAGGGTGAAGGTTAGGATCGGGATCCCAGCAACCTAAATGTTTTTTTTGGTTTTGGTGAGCAAACAAAGCAATAAAACACAAGAAGGCTTGACACACACACACACACACACACACACACACACACACACACACACACACACACACACACACACACACACACACACACACACACACACACGAACTCCAGCAAATCACGGAACCCACATTTCACCACGTCACACCCGGACACACAGACAGCCATGTTAGTGCCCTGGAAACACAAACACAAGAATGAACACACATTTACTCATCCCCATATATGCAACACTGGATCATGAGTGAATCCAGAACAGAGCAGACCATCGCACAGGTTAAGGTGGGCATAATTTAAACACTCAACTAACCCCACACGCTGACATGTGACTGCAAAATTAATTGTAGCAACTCTGGAATAAAATGGGACACATGCTGAGGCTTGGGGTCTTTTGGCCTGAGGAAGTTAGCAAGGAAGCAGTTGAAACATCTCCTGAAAGCGGATCTGCTCTTGCTTGTTGATAGCCAGACTAGCACGGTAGATCTAGTAGCTTTTTTGGTTGGATGTGCGGCATGTGCCTTCTTCACGATATGTGTATATATATATGTATATATATATATATATATATATATATATATATATATATATATATATATATATATATATATATATATATATATATATATATATATATATATATATATCTACATGATCGAAGGGTATGCTTACACAGTGTGTAAGCACTGAATCACCAGACGACGAGTTGTGCTTCCCAATTGTCTCTGGTTGCTCACCTGCATAAGAATTTTCATTTATTTATATTTTCATTTACGGATGCTTTCTGATGGTTTTGTGATTTTTTCCTGGTGTATCGGCTTCGATGTCCATATGCATGTAAAATTACCATGCTTTCCCATTGTCTTGGGTCGCTCAACTGCATTTTTTTTCATTTATTTATATTTTTATTTATGGACGCTTTCCAATGGTTCTGTGATGTTTCCCACTGTATCAGTTTTGATGTCCATGGGCATGCAAAATTATCGTGCTTCCCCATTGTCTTGGTCACTCACCTGCATTTTTTTCATTTATTTATATTTTCATTTACGGATGTCGTCTGGTGATTCAGTGATTTTTTTTTTTTCCCAGTGTACCAGCTTCGATGTCCATCGGCACACAAAATTCCAGCTTTCTACGTCACCTGGAAGATACCGATCTTTAATATCAGTCAGTTAAGTCAGTCAGTGGTGAGAAAGAGCTTTATATATTACTTGTAAGGTGTGTTTACACATTGTGTTAGCATATGAACCGTGTTTCCCCATTGTCTTGGGTCGCTCACCTGAATTAGATTTTTCATTTATTGGTTCACGAGCGCCAGCCTGATTGACCACTATATTCGTTATGTCTGTGTGTGTGTGTCTGCCTGTCTGTTGGGTAGTCGATTTAGCTACCCTTATTGTCAGGTTTTCCGTCGTTATGTCTGTCTGTTTGTCTGTCCAGGCCAGGACTCCGTTAATCATAGGCCGATTTTGTTGAAACTCTGGTGGTAGGTTCATACCATGACCTAGTTGTGCGCGTTTGAGAACCGTTGCTATGGACCCCTCAGTTGCCTAGCAACGGGCCTTTGAAATTTTCAAAAAAAATCTAAAAAAATTAAAAAATCAAACTCTGATCGTTTGTGGGCAACACATTCAGCCTCCTTGACAAAAAAAATTCAGCCCCCTCCCATGAAAACTGTCGGAGAAGATAGACTGAATGAACCCTGGTCGAAAAAAAACCAAAAAAAACAACGAAGTTCGTTCTATCTCAGAGACTATGAGTCAGACATACATGAAACTGGTATGGTAGGTTCATGGTATGTCCTAGTTATGTGTGAGAAAGAACCGTTGCTATGGACGCTTTTGTTGGCTAGTAACGGCTGAAAAACGACTAAATTCGACTTGATCGACTACCCATGTCTGCCTACCGGCTTGTTGGGTAGTCGATGTAGTCGAAAAAAAATTTTTTTTTTGAGATTTGTTCTACCCTTATTATCAGCATTTAAAATGGCGATTTCAGTAAATACAATGGCGATTTCGATGAAACTTGGTTGGTAGGTTCATACCATGACCTAGTTGTGTGCAAATGAGAACCGTTGCTATGGACACCACCGTTGCCTAGCAACGGGACTTTGAAATTTTAGAAAAATCATTAAAAAATTATTTTTTCTAAAATCGGGCCACGAGCGACTGTGGGTAGTACATTCAGCCATATTGCCAAATATTTCCAGCCGGATCCTATGAAAACTTTCGGAGAAGATAGACTTTGAATGAATCCTGGTCAAAAACAATAAAAAAACGAAGTTCGTTATATCTCAGAGACTATGAGTCAGATATACATGAAACTCATATGGTAGGTTCATGGTATGTACTCGTGATGTGTGAGAAAGAACCGTTGCTATGGACCCCTCCGTTGCATAGTAACGGCCGAAAAACCTCTAAATGTGGGGGTATTTTAACGAAAAAACAATCTGCACCATTAACCCTTGAAGCTGGAATCATGAATTTTCTTGTGCTTAATTCTCAGGTCATTCCCCATCGAACGGGCCCATCGCTTCAGGTTCTATTGGGTAGTCGACTCCCCATGTCCGCCTACCAGCTTGTCTGTCTGCCTGTCCAGAGCATAACTTCGTGGACGTTGATCCGATCTTGATGAAACTTGGTTATGTGTTTGATATCAATGTCTAGTTGTGTTTTCCTGGATGAGGGCGTGCTACGCCCATTGTGGGCGGAGCTACGCCCAAAAAATACCCATTTTTCGGGGGTAGTCGGAATAAAAATCTATCTTCTCCGAGGGAATTGACTGAATGGAATGGGTTATTCGGTATTTGAATAGCAAAATGAATTATCGACCGCCCAAACTTTGAGAGCCAGGATGACAATATTTTTTTATGCATAAACTTGAGGTCATTCCCCACCAAAAGTCTTGAAACCATTTTGCTCTATCTCAAACACCTTGCCCGTGGCACCACTTCAAGTTTGTTTTTATGCTGATTTCATCAAAGTATGGATAATCCGAGGAGTGCGAAATGACATATAGCCTATTTGATGTTATATTGTTCCTGGAATGTTCCAGAGGAAGTTTTGCACCAAAGGTCATAATCCTTGACCTTTGACCTTTGAAGGCCACAATGGTCAAATTTTCAAAGTTGTGGGAATCGAACCGGGTTTTCGACCTTCTTCGACGAACTAACTCCAATAAGCTATAGCACGTATCCTGTTTCCTTATTTTAATGTCCACAACATTGTTTTGTGACCGTTCAAGGTTATGCAAAGGTCAAATTTTGAAAGTTGTTGAACGAAACCGGGTTTTCGACATTTTGCAGCTAATAACCTGTCACCCGTACCACATCATGTTGATCATTTTTACAACTTGGACAAAAATGATCACATTGTCTCATCCTTGACTTCTGAAACAATCTACATCATGAAATACCGCTCGTGAACCATTGTCGTCTTCAGACTTGTTTATTTTCATATTTATTCATTTTTTTTTTCATATATTAATGTTATACGACGATTCTGTGTTGTTTTTTTTTATAGTGTAGCGGCTTCGATGTCCATCGGCACAAAAAATTTCAGCTTTCTACATAACCCGGAAGGTCCCCATCTTTAATATCAGTCAGTCATTCAGTCAGTATATGCCTGGTGTTGGCTTAATGGTTTGGGTGGTGGGCTTGGGATCCTAGGGTCCTGAGTTCAAATCCTGCTCAGCTGTTGAATTAACACCAGGTGGGGTTAACTCGACCTGTCATCCTTCCGAGGTCGGCAAAATTAGTACCAGCTTACTGATAACGGGGCATTGCATCATCAGCATGCTGTTATTCTGTCGGATTGGCGCCCCATCCAGGATTGTGCCCAATGGCCAAGAAGACTGCTTAGGCAGCACCAACGCTCTGCACAGAGTATGGTCCCATTCTCCTCCTATCCCTCCCCTCCTCAATCCTGGCTTTTGGTTCAGTCCACCATGTGGATTACCACATTTGCGAAACGATGTTCTTATTGGTTTAAGAAAAATAATAAAATGCTTCATGATTTATATATTTTGTTATTTTCGTTTGGATTAAATCCATCCATTTCATTATATTGTTTTAATACTTGTTAACCTCGCCGAGGGATTAGGAGAGGGTGTTGCATTTTGGTCCGTTTGTTTGTTAGTTACGAAATCTAGAGATTTCGTAAATATATTGATCACTTCCGTCCTCTGTTTGTGTGTTTGTTTGTAGGCACGATAACTCGAGAACGGAAGAAGCTTTGTAGGTCGAACATCGAGGTGTCGACATTTGTCCTTTTCTTTAGTCTGGCGCCCTTTCGAGTTGGGGGGGCCGTCAAGTGTGACCTTTACGTTACGTTAATCTGCGGTAACTCGAGAACGGAAGAAGCTACCAATGTCAAATTTCACCACGTGATTCAGGAGGGTGATGGCTAGCGCTGCTTAGATTTTGGTCAAAATCGGTCAAAGGTCATGGTCATAGTGAGGTCAAACATCCAAAAAAAAGTTATAACTCGAGAACTGAAGAAGCAACCAATATCAAATTACACCACGTGATTCAGGAGGGTGATGGCTAGCGCTGATTAGATTTTGGTCAAAGGTAAAGGTCACAGTGAGGCCAAACATCCAAAACATGATAACTCGAGAACGGAAGAAGGTACCAATGTCAAATTACACCTCCTGATTCAGGAGGGTGAGGGCTCGTGCTGATTAGATTTTATTAGACAAGGTCAGAGGTCAAGTGGACGATTTCGGAAGTATATTGATGACTTCCGTCGTGTGTGTGTGTGTGTGTGTGTGTGTTTGTTTGTAGGCACGATAACTCGAGAACGGAAGAAGCTACCAATGTCAAATTACACCACGTGATTCAGGAGGGTGATGGCTCGCGCTGATTAGATTTTGGTCAAAATTGGTCAAAGGTCAAGGTCACAGTGAGGTCATACATCCAAAACATGATAACTCGAGAACGGAAGAAGCTACCAATGTCAAATTACACCAAGTGATTCAGGAGGGTGATGGCTAGCGCTGGTTATATTTTGGTCAAAATTGGTCAAAGGTCAAGGTCACAGTGAGGTCAAACATCCAAAACATGATAACTCGAGAAAAGTTACCACAGGTATTGTTAACGGAGTGTGAGTTTGGAAAATCGAGTTAAGTTCGGCGGAATTTGTGTGTCAATTCATTGAGTTACGGCTGTTTTAAAAATTTCAGTGTTATAAAATAATATTAAATAATTCCGTAAATTCCTGTGGAGAAATGGAGTATTTTTGCTTCGGTCGACGTTACGAGTTCGTTTTAACTTCGGTTTTAATTTTTTCTTCGGTTTTTGCGATCGCTTTGGACGCTTAACACTCGGTTCTCGAAATTCTGTTAAAAATCGGATGTTTTGGAGACGTTTTAAGATTGTATAAAAATATTTCACCCGCCGCATCACGGCTCGTCACGTGGCGCAGCGCGCTCGAGCAGACGCGTCGTTGAGTCACGTAAAGGTTTTGCGTGTGCGCGCTGATGTCATCGCGCTCGGCCCGGCATCCTTTCGAGTTGGGGGGGCCGTCGAGTGTGACCTTTACGTTACGTTAATCTGCGGTAACTCGAGAACGGAAGAAGCTACCCATGTCAAATTACACCACGTGATTCAGGAGGGTGATGGCTCGCGCTGATTAGATTTTGGTCAAAATCCGTCAAAGGTCAAGGTCACAGTGAGGTCAAACATTCGATTTTTGATGGTTTGGTACAGAATCATCGTATAAACTTCTGGTTTGCGTCGCTACCTTCGCTGGAGACAGCTTTTATTAGACAAGGTCAGAGGTCAAGTTGACGATTTCGTAAGTACCAGTCTATGACTGCTTGTTTGTCTGTTTGTTTGTCCGCACAGAACTTTCGTATTTTTCTCCGCAACCGCTTGGCAGATTGAGACAAAATTTTCACCATTGCTGTGACTACTGATTTAGAATGTCTTAATGATAATTATGACATCATAGGTGACATGGTGTCGCAACCATATTGGAAAACGGAAAAACTTTGAACCTCTGTTTCTCTGAAATTGCACCAAGGAAAAAATTGAAACTTGCCACACAGCAAGAACTCCTCATGGGGAATGAGTGTGATTTTAAAAAATGACATTATAGGTGCCTTCGTTATGACATCATAATTGCATATGTAGAACGCCACATCCGATCAGTATGAAAAATTTTGAGGGTCATCTCGGGATAAAATGGTCCAGCCTTATTGTTATTGCTGCCTTATTCGGCAGCCTTATTGTTAAAAAAAAAATCTTCTTTTTTGAAGTCGCTGAACAGATTGAGGCAAAACTTTACATGTATGACCACCTGTCCATGAGGAGCAAAAGGTTCACACATATGATGTCATTTGTCACATGGTTTGGCAGCCATATTGGATTTACCCGAAAACCAATAAATATCTGCTTCTCCAGAACGGCTGGACAAATTGAGGGGAAACTTCACACAAGTGTTCCCCAAGCCATGCGAGTACACGTGGCACATAGCAAGTACTGCTCATGGGAAATGAGTGTGGTATTTTATGCTGTCATAGGTGCCTTCTTTATGACTTCATAATTGCATATGTAGAACGCTACATCCGATCGGTATAAAAATTTTGAGGCTCATCTCGGGATAAAATGGTCCACCAAATTTTTTGATGATGTCATCGGTCACGTGATTCGGCAGCTTTTTTTTTAACCTTCAAAAATCTTCTTTGAAATGGCTGAAAAGATCGAGGCGAAACGTTATACATATCACCGCCTTTCCATAAGGAACAAAAGGGTCACACATATGATGTCATTGGTCACATCGTTTGGCAGCCATATTGGATTTACCCTAAAACCTATAAAAATACACCACTCAAAAGAAGTCCTGGTGAGGGTTTGCAATCTCTGATTGCTCTTTTTCTTGTTTCAATTGATTTGGGAGATGGTTTGGATATGTATCGCTTTTGGAATGGTACTGTCCATCTTCACCCATACAACAATCCTGGCTTGGTTTGGTTGAGTCCACATTCATGTTCGATTTATTTTCCTAATATAACAAATAATGTTTTATATATTTTTTAATTTTTGGTTGTGTGCTGAAGCTCAGAAACAAAGTAACTTCCTTGCATTGGAATCAGCATCATGGCTTCAGAAGTTATTGAGGTAGGTTGGGCTACAGTTTTACATTATTTTGAGAGGGGAAGAAGCAGAAGAAGAAGTACAAATTGGCGTTTTAGCGATCTCCCGATGTGGTAATTTAGTGTTTTATTCTGGCATCTTTTAAAATCATGGTAGTTCAGAAAATGCTCGAGAATAAAAAGGTATGGCTTTTAAATGCTTATGATTTCACTCTTTCGGAGTTTATAAGCCCATCATTTTGTACACATTTGAAATGGTGGCCATTTTTTCCCCATATTATCCATCAAAATGGAGTACTATGCTACTGCATGATATGTTAGAAATAAAAATTGTCCCAGTACCAATCCCTGAGGCAACCCAGTATTTACACTCTCCCAGCCTGACATCCTACCTTTCCCAGCCACTCTTTTCTTCCTGTCATTAAGCCAGTTTCCACACTAGTTAGCTGCTCTACCAACCACTCTGCAAGCCCTCACCTTCGCTAAACAGCCTTCTGTACCTTATGAAAAGAATTCTGAAAGTTTGTTGTGAAAGTTATTTTTTATTGAGAAGCATATTGATATTGTAGTTTTCGACACTAAAGGATGTATTACATTTTTAACAGAAGATTATAAAAGGGCATTTTTCACCACCTTCGATCGTTCCATGTAGTGTGCACACATTAAGGTGTTCCATCAACTTGTAACATTACTTTTTCTTTTAAACCCTAAAGAAACACCATCCTCTGCTGGAGCATGAACATTCCAGAGGAATTGCGTTAAGTGATGGTAATTATTGTGAAAATGCCTTTCACCATTCATGGTCCATACTCAATCAGCAGAGTCATTTTCACTGTTATCTTTTGTATAGTTTCTGAAATAAGTCACTGAGATTTCACTTCACTTCAGTTTGCCATTGAATTGTGTTAGGCATCGTTTGTTTCTAATCGATAGACAACTTTTTAGAGTACAGTACAGTACTGCAATACTGTAAAGTACATGCAATTTTAGAAACAAACTCCACAAACGGAGTTGGGTTTATTTGCCAATAATTTGATTCATTTGAATCTGTTTTGTTTTTTTTAAACCTTAATTTGAAACGATGTTTTAATCACGTGTTTGCCATCGTCCAGAGTTGGCGGGGAGGGGGGGGCAATGGGAGGTTGGGGAAGTGGGGGAGGGGGGCAGGGGATCTCTATTGGTCATGAAGATGAGGCATTTACTGACAGACTGCTCCTTGGGTCATAGGCTTTCCCGGGGAAGACATTGCAAACGACATTTTGGTCCAAGCTGCCAAGCTGGTGACAGAGTTGGCTGTGGCATCAAGTCTGAGGTGTTTGAGAGGGCTGGACAAAAACTGGCCAATGTCTTCTTCAGCAGGAATGACATGGAGGTGAGTATGATGTGCAGTGCTTTGGTAACCTCGTACTGCTTAGTTAAGTGACACATTTGCCTAATTATGGTGCATTATTACTTTAGCCTTAAAAAAAATTATTTGGCTTTTCTGCCATCTGAAAACGTTCGCCTTCAATGTATTGCACAAAATAGTTGCAAGTGCTAAATGTGTATTCAACTTGTTAGCACAAGTTCAATCACTCGGCAAAATTTCTCCAAAGTGTATAATAACTTATTGATGCCCTCATAAAGCATGCTGTGTGCTTCTCCACACTGTGCAGACAGAAAAATGTTTCTTCTCGGCTGGTAAGAGCTCTTTCAGGGTCTGATAAGCATCTTCCAGTGCGCTGTTTTTTTGCAGCATTTGAAAAATTTGCTAATAAATTCAGCTGCACAGACACGCATTGTCGCCAGCCTTGGCTCAACTGGTTCGTTGGCTCCACCAACTTTGGCGAGCTGCGTTCTGCGTGCCTGGCCCTGGGCGAGGAGGGTTGGGTGGCAAGGCCGTGTGTTGCCATTCCTCAACGGGCCACTGTGGCCATGCCTGGGCACTGACCTAGCAACTCGATATGGCTCTCCACGGTGGCCATGTGTCTACTTCTTTGGAGTACACCTTTGCATCGGGAATTTGGATGGAAATGGAGGTTTTTTTTGGAGTTTTTTTTGCAGTCCTTCTGGCAACTTTGATGGGGTTTTTTTTTTCTTCACCACAGCAGTGAAATGCATACTGACTTTTCATTTACTTTGAATGAACTATACTTGACCCTTCAAAAAACTGTTGCCTGGCTTTAAAAAATCTTTTGGAAGGCATATTTATAACTGAAAGTGCAGAATAAATTGGTCATCAGACCAAACCTTGAATTTATCTTAATGGGCTCGATGCTTAAACCACTAAAAGCTCGTTCTATTTGCTGGCTGTTCCATCATAGCGGGGATGTGGTTTTTGCAATACTTCTTAGTTGAGGTTTTAAGAAAAGTGAGTGAAACGCTGTTCTATGAAAAAAAAACTTTGTAGGTCGAACATCGAGGTGTCGACATTTGTCCTTTTCTTTAGGTTGTCGAGATGATTCCGGAAGAAATTCTGATATTCACTTGGATCAGGATCTTATAGCTAAAGTCTTACTCGGACTGCTTTACTGCTATGAAGCCTTTTAACTTATTGTTAGGGTACTGAAGGAATCCAATTGTTTTTGTTCTGTTTATTTTTTTTCTTCCGCCGCATTTTGCTGGTTTATTCATTTTTAAATTTGTTTTTTCCGCAATCCCTTGAGCGATCGACGTGGAACTTTCAATGTAGGAGCGTCTACCCATGGACAATTTTTTAATAACTGTGATGTCATAAATCATGTGGCATAGCAGCCATGTTGGAAAAAAGGAAACACTTTGGACATCTCTGGAACCTCTCAACAAAAAAAATGAAACTTGGCACAGGTCAGAAGCGCATTATGGGGAATAACATTTGATAATGATGATGTCATCGATGCCTTCATGATGACCGAATTGAATGCGTCAAATGCCTTATCCAATCAAAAAACTTGAGGGTGATCTACAAGGAAATGTGACTCATGAATTAAATTGATGACATCATCGGTGGCAGGGTATGGCAGCCATATTTGTTTGAAAAAAAAATCCCAAAAACCTTGAAAAATCTTCTTAAATGGCTGAACAGATCGATGCAAAACTTTACAGGTATGATCAACAACCCATATTGAACAAAGCTTGATACCTATGATGTCATTGATTACATTGTTTGACAGCCATATTGGATTTTAGTGAAAACCTTTAAAAATCCTCTCCTCTTAAACTGCTGAACTTAATGACGTGAGACTTTAATGTATTCATCGACTACCCTTGGGGATATGTCATTGCAAAAATGTCATCGGTCATGTGGTCTGGCAGCCATATTGGATTGAAGGAAATTCCTTAAAAAAATTATATCTCTGAAACCGGTTAACCCATCGATGAGAAGCTTTACACATCTGATCCAATACCATTGCTGCACATAGCTTGAAAATATTGATGTCATCGGGCAGCCATACTGGAGAGAAAAACGAACCTTATCCGATCAATGCAAAACTTTATACATGTGATCGACTTCTCAGTGTGTGTATGGTTTCAAACTCATGAAGTCATCGGTTATGTGGTCAGGCAGCCATATTAGAGTGAAGAAACAAATCCTTCAAAATTTTCTTCGAAGCCGCTCAACAGATCGATGCGAAACTTCATATATATCATCAACTAACCATGATAAATTAAGTTTGAGATAACTAAAATGTCCTTGGTTGTGTGGTCATCATAGGTTACATGGTTTGGCAGCTATATTGGAATGAAGTTAAAACCTTTAAAAATGCCTTATGTCAAACTACTGAACCAATCATTGCTCACAATGACAGCCTGTGGCTGCTTGGCTGCATAATTTTCTGGGGATGCAGCTGTGCCGATGATGTAATGCCCCATTACCAGTAAGCTGGTACTCATTTTGCCAACCGAGGAAGAATGTCAGGTTGAGTCAACCCACCTGGTGTTATATTAAAGGGGAAAAACTTGAGGTATATCATCGAGTACCCATGACAATAAAAGTTTGATAACTAAAAAAAATCATTGGTTAAGTGGTTTCAGAGAAAATTATTTTAAAAGGTTTTCCTTCAATCCAATATGTCTACCAAACCATGTGACTTTTGATGATACGATCACAGATTTTTCCACATGGGTAGTGGATGATGTATTTCAAGTTTCGTATCAATTGGTGAAGTGGTTCCAGAGAAAAACATGTTTAAAACGTTTTCATCGATCCAATATGGCTGACAAACCATGTAAACTATGATGTCATACTTATCAACTTTATTCCTTGTGGCTCACATTTTTGTAAGCACCCATGTAGAAGTCACTGCTCAGAGTGAAATGTGACTATTCTTGGGATGGACCATCCATGAGAAAAACAGTTTGATAAAAAATTATTTATTAATTTGTATGCAGCCTGTGGCTGCTTGGCTGCATCATTTTCTGGGGATGCAGCTGGGCTGATGATGCAATGCCCCGTTATCAGTAAGCTGGTACTAATTTTGCCGACCTCGGAAGAATGACAGACTGAGTCAACCCACCTGTTGTTAATTCAACGGTGAAAGGGGCTTTAACTCAAGACCCTAAGACCTTAAGCCAGCCACCTTAACCGTTAAGGCAACACCAGGCCTTTGATTAAAAAGAAAATAACAAAATAGAATGGCATCGTCATAACAGCGGGCAGCGTGTGATGACATCATCATTGGCACAGGCGGTGTTCGGTATCTAGCATAATGCTTTCAGTTATAAATGGAACGTCTAGTTGTTATTTTTTTTTAATTGAGTGACTGGAGACCCTTTCCTTGACAAAAGTTTATTTACAGGTACCACCATTTTGGACGAATTGAGGAATTTTAATGATTTGCACATCAGTAAGCAATGTTTGTTCAGCAAGGAACTTTACAGATAATTACCCGATGAGGACTAGGAAGATGGATGTCGACGAAAAGCTGTGGTATGTGACATTAGTTATACTGAATCCGCGCATTAGTTATTTTCATCTAACCGTCATCAGCATCATCATCGGCGTCGTCGTCCTGTTCATTCCCCCCTTCGAATAATTCTTCGGTTGGTGTTTTCAAACTATTCTCACAATTCTGACACTTGCATATATCTGTGCAGGACAAGGTAGAGGAGTGACACGAACACTGTCCTGTTTGCAGTTTGATATTTTACAGGCGCAGTTGACTACCTGCAAGATCATTTCTGGGGCAGGGTCCCGTGTCATCCACAGAATTGACAATTCGTCCCCTGTCATTCGCCAGCCATGGCCAAATGGAGTAGGAGCATTGATCAAGGGGGATAGCGCCCGTCTATGTATGGTGGCTTGATAGTTAGCACGCAGAATATGTTGGTGCAGGGTGTTATTTGTAGGTGGCATAGACTGTTCTCCTGGTGACGAAGCCAAACAAAATACTCTGTATCTTGCGTCATTCACATCCGCTGCTGACTCTTGACCGTAAATAGCGCAAACGAACCTCACCAATGAAGTCACGGTTTCTGCTGCTATATCGAAATCGGACCCCAGCCTCGCACGAAAGTCTCATTTTTCGACATAGCTGAAAAGGTCTTCTTTTTTCCTTTACCATAAAAACAACTTGTCGAGTCGCATCCGGTCAGGATGTGAAATCCAACGAGAGCCTGAGGCAATTCCTCCCCCAAGTTACTTCTGATGCGTCCGATGTCAATCACACGGGCGCGATTTTTCACGCCAGTTGAAAAAAAAACAAATTCGCCTGTATTTGTGCGCCGAGTGCAACAGCGATCACTGCGACGTCAGTATCGGGACTGTGAATGACAATATCACGGTAGCTGGAACCGGCGTGCTTTGCATGGAGCATGAGGTGGGTGTCCGCTTCCTCGTGATCGCACTGCAACTCATCCACTAACTGTACACATACCTCACCTGATGTCGCTTTCAGCACGTGACACTGGTCAGAATGTGTCACATAAATGCTGTAATCGCGCCCTAGGTTAGGCAGACTGGTTGACCGCCAAGTGGTGAAGAGAAAAATCAATCAGTGCTTCTTTATTCTTACCACTGGCGAGAAACTTCTTCCACTGACTTGGGACTTTTTGATCGGGGCCGTACAACAATCTAGTTACACTTAAGTACCTTGGGTACTTCGTCGAGAATGCTTAGCATTTTTGATTGAGATGTCAGGGTATCGATCACACACAAAATCTATCCTAGAGCTGCCAAAACTCACCATTATTTTAATGAGGGCAGCTTGGATATTTTGAGCCAGGTTGAGAAATGTCTCCGGTATACGGACAAGTCCCTGAATCACAGCCATGCCATCGACTATAACAGCAGGGTTGTGAGGCATTGAAAGAGCAAGGACATTGTCTACCCTACGCTCCATCAAATCCATCAACGCGGATTTATTGGTTTTTGCAAGACTACCATCCGCACTGGCAAGGGGAAGCGAGACAGGACTTGGTGAATATGAAAGTACCTCTCGCATGTCGAGTTGCCGAGTCTGACCAATGATCAGCAGTCGTGCGAACAAATTACGATCAGCTTTCAGGGTAATTTCTTTCTTAGATGTTACCCTCGAAGTACTTTTCACTTGTGCAGTGAAAGCTTTGAGCTTCTGAGCCTTGAGGATGGAGTAGAAATCGACAGTGTTCGTCAACAAGCGGGATTCCATAAAACTGCAGAGTAAATGCTCACCGGTTTCATAGGCATTGAGGAAATCATGCTTCACAGTGGGGCTTGCAATGATCCCAGAACTAATGCTTTTCAAGTCAGCTTTTGGATAGAAAGGATCCATCATTGAGGTAATGGTAGACATGAGGTTCTGTATGTGTCTCTCATCCCTTATTGTACGAGCTGTATCCAAATCCTTCCGACGACGTGATTCAGAATGACTACCCGCTAGGGTCTGACATTGTCGGGTTATAGCGGCACGTTCATTCTGTGAAAGGATCCAGCGGTGAACGGCTGCTCTATCAAGGCTGAAGTTGGTGATTCCTGTTGATGTTTTCGAATCACGGTTGACAGTCTGCTCGATAGCCTGGTCGCAAGCTATAGAGGCAAAACCATGTTGGTCTTGTCGTTGGACTGTCCACTGACGACGTTCACGAAGTTCGGCATAGCACTGAGGATGGGTCTCCAGAAGGCCAATCATTTCAACCCAATAAGCCGTCGAATATCGAGAATAATGTACTCGATCGTACAAAAAAAACCATGGCAACATAGATCTGGTTGCAGCGAGATGGAGCTCCCAGTTGGATTTCCGAGGGGCTCGAATGAAAAGGAGCAATAGAGTCACCATCTCTAAGTATGACGTCCAGAAATCGAAGGTGGGATGAAACTTCCTTTGCTCTTCAACAAACTTGTCATACACAGACAGAATGGCAAATCAAAATGATCAAATTTGATTTATCTCATAACAAATAGCTCGGTACGTACCTGCTGTGAGTGTTTCACCTTTCACTAGTTAATCACGCTTTGGCCCATGGACTCGGTAAAGACAATGTGACTTTCTTGCAAATGATGCAAATACATGGGAGGATGTGGCCTTGTGAAGAGATTGGCAATGGCGATCTTGATTGCAGACTCTTCTTTGGTGATGACAGCACACCAGGCTTTTGAACACAAGCATCTACTGCAGATACTTCAGTAGCTCCCTCAAAAGCGTGCAAGCATCGTTTCTTACTCGCAAGCTGTCTCTTTTTATCGGTGAACCGTCTGTAGCACATCGGATGGTAACCAGCACTCAGTGGAATATTGGTGACGCCAATGCCAGCATGGCTGTGATAACGCGACCAGGCGATGTCACCACTTTCCCCGGGTAAATCTAGCCATTTTCCCAAGCACTCGCGATATTCACCCCCATCTAACCTCAGGAAATGGACATACATTCTGTTTTTGTACCGATGACAGATGCAAAACACACCATGAAGGCAACTTCTCCTGGGATTGTGCTCGGGACGTCACTAAGTTCAGGCCGACGTGGAAGCTGCCATGACAGTACACGTAGTATCCGCGTTTACAAAAATACGGCTGCTGATTGGTTGCAGCTGATATTGCTACGCCAGCTGGCCGAATTCTCGGCCAACGTACGCAGTTAATCGCCGATTACACTTTGAAAAATAGTGCGTGTAACTTCTAATTAATGCTCAGACTTGGGCGTTGTTCACATGGAGAACTTTTTACACGTTACAGCAAATATCATTGAGACCAAATTGGGAGTGAAAATAAGTCGCACCCTTTTCACGGGACGAAAGGGAACGATAGCGGCGGACAGCCCACGGCCTATATGTTTCACTGATAAAGAATCACTTGGAAAATTAAAAAATTCTCATTTCCGGATCCGGGTTTGGATCTTCCCGAAAAACGAATCAATTAGTCCTTCTCACACACCAAACCTGCCCACCTAGTTTCATCCGAATCCGTCTATAACTTTTTGAGATATCTTGCTACAGTATATATCGTTTTTGGCCCTATTTCAGTGATGAAGAATCACTGAAAAATTCTAGTATCCTGATCTTCACCAAAATGTAATCATTTCATCCTTGTTGCACACCCAACCTGCCCACCAAGTTTCGTCTGAATCCGTCCACAACTTTTTGAGATATCCTTTTCACAGACAAACAGACAGACAAACAAGCCGGTAGGCAACATGGGTGGTCGCTAGACTAAGGCGAATTTGAAATATGTAGATAAGAGAACACATCAGATGGCATTTTTGCCGTTCATTGTTCCATATGGGAACATGACAAGCAACTGTCCATTCATCATTTGTGTTCGATTCCCTAACCCTACGTTAGGGAATCCCAACGTGAACATTGGGGTGAAAGCATATAGTAATATAATTGCATACTAGTCATACAGTTTTTTACAGAGGTTGATTATAGTGCGCATAAAGGCGCGGAAGCCGTTTTTTGATTTTCGAAATTTTTGGGGGAATTTTTTCAAAAATTTCAAAGTCCCGTTGCTAGGCAATGGTGGCGTCCATAGCAACGGTGCTCAAAAGCATACAACTAGATCCTGGTATGAACCTACCAGTCAAGTTTCATCAAAATCAGTTAACTCCTCTGGCCTCCAGAGCTGTCCATTACATACAAACAGACAGACATACAGACAGATGGAAAACCTGAGACTCAGGGTAGTCTAGCGACCACCCAACAGACGGGTGAAAACATAACCTCCACCCACCTTCGATGGCAGATGTCACAATGAATATTCTGATGTTTTTTTTTCATCATTGTTTAAGTAAGTTAGCTTGGGCTGTGCAAAAATGGTTCTTACTCCAGAAAATGTCTGTCTAAGAGATACTAGAGTGAAGTCGATGGTGTGCAATCACAAATCCCCACACTTCCTCCCTCAAGAAAAGTTGAAAGATGACAAAAGGTTCCACCTGCAATGACCCAATATCAAATTTTTAGTGAAATTTCCTTTTCCATTTTGACCCCTGTAATCTTAATTCCACACCCTCTGGAGCATGAACTGAGGGTCAAATCCAAAAAACCGTTACACATTTCATGCGTCCCCCAATGTTGATATGCAAAGTTTCATGAAAAGAGGTTTTAAAATGTACCCGCAGTTGCATTTTTTAAAAATGTCTTTGACATTTTGACGTGGTGGAGCCAAAATTAATACTGCTCTTGCACTTTCTTGCCATGTGCTGACCATAACTACCAAGTTTGGTGAATTTCTGCACAACTGTTTCGGAGGAGAGAGCATGACAGACCGACACAGACTGATAGATGGAGCCAATAAAAACATCCTCCTATTTTATTTCAAAAAGCATGGAGATAATTAGAAATTTATTATGAGAAATTATTCTGCAAGTAGAGCAGCAGTGAGTTGGTTGATTCTGTCAGACATTTTATTTCTTTATCCCATCGGGACACAGCCAGTTTTCTGCCTAAACCACTACTTGTAACGAGTGCTCATGGACCAATAGGTCTTTGGTGCCTCCTGTGGTCTGAGAAAATGCATGCAATGGTGAAGATACTAGCAAGTTTCATGCGACTGTTTTGTTGGCACAAGCAGAACCTACGTGCCAGAAATCATGCCAGAGGGCATTTTGCACCACTGAAATGTCTACATAATTTTTCAGCAGCAAGCATTACGACACTCGAGTTATGCAGAAGTACTTATTTGCATATTAATCCAGCCTGTGATATTAATTTATTTTTATTTTTCTTATTATGTATATTTTCTTTGTTGTAGTTTCAGCCTTTCATGAAGACCAGTCACCTTTTGCTTTTAAAGATGACTAATATATTACCCAGATGATGATTGTGTCATCCCCCCCCCCACACACACACACACACACACACACAATTAGTTTTACTGTGAGTAAACTCACACATGCAATTCTGACAACTCTTCAACAAAAAAGCCTCAGCCTCCCTCTCACAACTCAGTCCAATCTTTGTTTTCCCCCTCCCCAACCCCAAGTTCTCACCCTTCCTCTCCCAACCCTAATCATTTCATCTATCTTGGCACAGATTTCTATGGACTCCCTCATATCCATTTGATGCATAATTTGGTCACCACTTTACTTTGAGGAAAGATAAGAAAGGCATCAATCCCCTCACCACACTGAAGCCTTCAACCCCCCACCCCCCATTCTCCCCCTCCCACCAACAGTCCTCATCACCCCTTCCCTTCCACACTTCCAAAGTTGTCCCCTCTTTACTCTTACCCTCCTCCCACTCATAAAAGCAAACAGGCATTCTCACGTCAAAACAGTGGCATATCTAACGTTTTCTGCTCCCCTATCATGATACTACTGACTTCACAGAAACCCGTCTCTCAGTTGCTTGTTCAACTCAGAATTTGAGAAAATAGTCGGAAATACTGTAATAGCAAACCTGTAAAACCTCCGCAGTAAAAGCGCTGTTTGAAAGAATAGGTAATTCTAAAGGGTTCCAAAGAGTAATTCTCAAGGGTAATTCTATAGGGTTCCTAAATTGGGGGCCGTAGTATTAAAATTGTGGGTGGAGTTAGGCAAACTGTCAAACCAATGGGTGGAACTCGCATGCATACTCAGACACACAAACACACACACGGTTTATTTTATAGTAGAGATAAACAATTAGTTGGGTGATTGTTTTCTTTTTAATTTATTTTGATGAAGCATGCAAGTCGATGATTATTGCTTGTGTTATTCCTTATTGATATCATTGTACTTATTGTTTGTCTCATGATGACTTTGTGTGTTATTTCTATAAAAATGAATAATCGGAGGGAGGGAGTGGGAGGGGTGGGGTCGGTGGGGGTCAGGGGGAGGTGGTTGGAGATTGATACCTAAAAAATAATCCTATTGCATTTTATTATTATTTGTTATTCTTTATTTTTTGTATACCTTGTTGAGGCTCGTATGAGAGCTAACATACAACGCACAGCGAGGGGGGCATGAGACAAGAGGGGCGGGAATGGGAACGACAAAACGGTGAGGAACAGAGACATTAGATCTGTGGAAGGGAGAGGGATGGGGGTGGGGAATATGGGGAATACAAGATTGACATTACAGGGACTTTCAGGAAGGAAAGCAGGGAATTTGAAGGAGGTGGGTTTGGGGTGGATTAACGGGGGTAGGAAAGATCAAGAATTTGGATGAGGAAAGATAAGAGGTGGTGGTGAACAGCTGTTTTTTTACCACACCATAAGTTTTTACCATAAGATATTTGAGGTCCACACTGTTAATGAAGAGGGAGGGGAGGAGGCTTTGGGTGCAGGGGATGGGATGGGAAGGGGAGGGGGGGACAAGGGAGGAGGGGGTGAGGTAAGGAGAGTTATTGATCGAGTGTGGGGATTGCAGAGTAGCTAGGGGAGGGGCCGGATGAAGAGGAGAAAAGGCTCTGTGGTGCTGGGGGGGAGGGGGGAAAGAGAGGGGCAGAAGGCTGTGAATGGTGAATTTGGATCGGAAAATGCAGAGGGTGGAAACAGATTACGTAGTTACAGGGGAAGCACTTGGCTATGGGAGGTGTATGGGACATTTTCACAAAAGCGGGTCAGGTAACGGTAAAGACTGTCCGAGAATTTTTATCAAGCATATATTGCCCATTCAGTGCAGAGGCCTTATGGTGATCCTGCGTTGCTGACATCATTTGAAAAATTTTCTAGGCCTTATAAGGGGTTCAAGCACTATTTCGAGAATATCAAAGAAAGTTGATTTTTGAGTTTGTTCTTTACCGTTACCTGACCCGCTTTTGTGAAAATGTCACCTATAGTCAAAAGTGAATTTATTTATTTATTTATTTTAAATAAGGATTGTGTAACATTCGGAAAATGGAAGGTTGAAGTAAAGTCGTGGAGGTGTGTGGTGAATTTGGAACGGTAAACGCAGAGTGAAGTTGCTGGGTCGATGAAAAGTATCAGGAAGAGTAGAGAGGCAGGTGGTGACAGGAGGTGTATGGCGAGAAAGGATACAAGGAAGATTATTTTTTGATGGATTTTTGAAGAATTAAATAGGAAAGATTTGGGAATGGAAGGTTGAAGGAAGAAACCTAGAAGGTGATGATGATGAGAGTGGGTCAGATCAAGTTGAATAAAGATGGTGTGCCAGCAAAAGGAGGAAGAATAAGAAGAAGAAGAGAATGAAGAAGAAGGTTCGGTACTCGTTGGTATGCAGGGAGAAAGGTAGCTTTCTTTCTTTCTTTTTTCTTTTGAATTTAAGACAAGAAACAGTGTTTAGTTGGACAGAATTGCGGGGGGGGGGAATAGGAATTGAAGGTAATCGGGAGAGAATACAAATATAAATGATCGTACACCTGGAGGGGAAGGATGGGTAGGCCTCAAGGAACCCAGTAAGACAAGGTTGATGAAAACTCACAACATAGCACGATTTTTGAAACAAAACTGAACTAGGAACACACAGTAACATGTAGGTGAGAAAATAAACAGTGAAAACATGAAATTTTATGACTGGAAACTTTACTTTGAGAAAGTCGGCAGAGACCCCTGAGAGAAACCTGCCGTTGCTGCAAACCCAGAACTGGAAGACCAGCATTGCAAAAGTGTCCCAACAAACGTCCGATGTCGATGTCATACTGATTTCATGAAAAAAATAGTGTTTCTATAACCCCATATCCTTCTTTGGGACATTGATATGCCCACAACGAGCGAAGAACGTTTCCATTGCCGAAAATGTACCCGGGCAGTCAACACAGTACTCATTACAGGCTGCTTCTGATACAGTCATCACTCGTGGAACGTATTTGGAATTTTATTGGGGTGCCGACATGATTGCATAATCCTTTTGAATGGTATTGTGAGTTATTCAGTGGTGTCAACTGAATGTAAAAAGGTTGGCCAACTTTCTTAAAATCTCTTCTAAAGGATTGCATTCTCATTAATGCAACTGCCTGCCTGTGATGCACCAATATTTCAATTTATATTCGGGCTCGTAATTTATCTCAGACTAGACTGCTCAAAGGTGAGTGCACTCCCTCTGAGCTGTCCTCATACATCACAGGCAATTATTTTTACCCTGCACTCTCAAAATGAAAAGCGGAGTTAAGTGATTGGTTTAGTTTGTCAGTTTATCTGTCTATCGACATCAGTTTATGATCAAGGAAGTACTTCATTTCAATTGAATGTTGTATTTTGAACATGAACCTGCAGTTTAGCAGTAATTTAGTTCTGAATTTGACAAACTATACGGAATCTCATCACAATTGCGCATCCGCAGAGGAGTGAAGAATTAATTTTATTCTGTCTGTCTGGCAGTCAAACCAAATTTAAATCATTCCAAACATGAAACGTATTGTTTTTAAGGACATCATAAAGGACATGAACAGGCATGAATCATTAATGTAATGTGTTCAATAAGGTGGTGTGAAAGACACTGCATCAATGATGGTAAACCTCCGAATTTCTTTTTTCTCTGACCTTTAAAATCTTTATTTTATTTAAATTTAATTATATACTTGAACACGAGAACACAAATCGTCTTTTTTGGCACTTTCAATATCCTTCCATTTCGCACTACTTGGACAAAATATTATGGCATTTTCCGTCATCACAACCAGCCGCTCATCGACCTTGCCCTTGTCCTTGTTTCTCAATTTATTTTAGCAATCCAAACATTTATATATTGAGCAACAAACAGCTCATCATTTATACTGTATTTTGTGCCTTGAAGCCATTGATCATAATTTTTTTTTGTTTGTAACAATGGCTTGTATTACTCTTTAGCTTTATATGTAAAGACTTTAAAGATGTGGTGAAAGTGCTACAATAACTTAAGAGGAAGAGCAGATACATGAATGAAATAATTTGAACTGAATACTTTTTCCGCATTCTGGAGTAATGCAAGGCACTGTGGTTAAAAATGAAATGTCTGGAGTCAAGCGATTCAAGGTCATAACAGGATTTTCAAATTTTTTTGTATTTCTTCACAAGTAAGAAAAAAAAAATTCCACTCGACATGTTCATATTCCAATTGTTCTGTATGCCGTGCAGTATTAATATCATGAGATATTTTGGCCAATTGGCACGTAATAAACAAAATATCCAGATCATCTCACCTTCACTTGTGGCTCTGCAGTGGGTCATTAGACGTAATGTAAGCTGGCCATATATAATTGTCTGTTGGTCAATGCATGAATATCTGGCCATAGTTTTTTTTCTTAACATGGTGAGCAAATTGATTTACCTTTTTTTTTTTAGTAATCCACTGAGTTGGGAAGCTCTTCCAAACTCGTTGTTAGCTAACTTTATATGCTGGGAGAACAAAGGGAAATGAGGCGCTGTGGGAAAAAGAGAGAGGGATGAAAAGGGAATGTCAGGATGGTAGAAGTGCCAGGGAGCATAGCTGAGTTATAGAAGCGAGACGTGCCATGCATCGTGACCATGACACTGATCACTTGCTGGAATGAATTGTGGTGAAAAGTGAGGATCTTTTTAAACTCAAAGTTTTATGAAAAGGAAAGATGGATAAAGGGAGGGGCAAGGATAGCGATAAGAGTGGGAGTGTTAGAGAACGATAAAAATAAAAGTTGGAGTGGAGTAGGCACAGAAGCAGAAGGAGGAAAAGACCAAGTTATTTTAATGTTGTTTTGTGCCAAAAAAAAAACCACAGGAGATGGACATGGGAGAGGAACAATTAAGAGTGGGTTGGAAGAAAAAAAAAAAAACAAGGGGGTAAAATGAATTTGAAGGGAAACTAGTTAGTAGTTCGGCAGAGCAAGCGTTACCATCTGCTGGACTTACTGTTATGTTGCGACAGGATAAGTAAGCCAACAACACGAACAGACAAAAGAGATGCTCAACAGAGTTAGTCTAGGGAAATTAAGGAATGACCCAGAACAAATTGCAGTAGTAATAATTCCATTGTTAATCAACTCAGAAATATGTCTGAAATAACATCTCAAAAGTATACTCGAATTGAAGTATGGGAACATTGTCTAATTTGCATAAATCCAAAATGGCCACCACAAAACCTAAAATTTCCCTCTTCTATTCATTTTTGCTGTGACAATTGATCTTGTTGATGTTTTGATGCATGAAAATCATGTAAATTGTTGAGGATCAGCTTCTATGGTACATTGTGCCATCTATAATTTAATTGTAGCCAATACTGCTGAGAGTAGTCACATGCACGATCTGCAGCAGATGCCACCTGACAACAGGGGCGCTGCTGGGGGCCCCACTGCTGCTTAATACCCAGATGAGTTATCTTGGAACTATTGGTCAGATAATGTCAGGTTCAGGGCTTCATGAGTTACTGGAAACTGTTTATGCCAGTAATGCTGTGATTCACATTCTCAGTGGCAAGACAATTGCCAGGGCTGTTCATGGGCATCTTCTTGTTGGTGCTGCACTTCACATTCTCCTCATATTGAAGGTATTTGGAGCTGAGTTACCAAACACAGCAGGTGCCATAGAGGATATAGATTCAAATCATTCACCAAATGATGAATCATTCACTGTCGCTGATGATTCCAATAACAAGACATCTGAAGGAGACCAACCTATACCAGATATCCTCAATGATACCCAGAAACTATATGATGACCTGATTAGTGGAACAGTCACTCTAGAAGATGTAGAGAAATCATCTGCATTTGAACAGATCGAGAATCATCTGGATTTGGCTTATAAAGATTTGAAACAATCGCATACATCAAAGACATTGCTCCAATACCTATAAATGGTTTCTATCCTTCAAGCATTCATCCAGGCAGAATGCACAGGCAATCGGATGATGCATTTGACTGTGATGTGAAGAATGTTGCCCTTCCTAGCAGCTTCACCACACCAAAGTGGATGCTGACTTGCTGATTGTTCAGAATGCCATTGTTTCTGCCCACCAGTCTTCGACAAGGCCTTCAATCCTGGTTGCTGATGACAGATATCTTCATTCTGCTGTGATGGCATATATAACCATCAACTCGAGATGGATATTTCAGACCAGAACTTTGTTAAGGTACAAAAACAACTCCAAGATGCTGGAATATGGTGCGAACAGTACTTAGTCTACAGGTATGCAATAACACTCTGTTTGTGCACGCTATCCTGGAATATGACATGACATCTTCTTTGGCAAGAAGATAGGTCTGAAGTTGACGAGCACGAATAAGGTCTTCTTTGAGCAAGCTACAGGTGTTCTCAAAACAGAACAGCACAAGGGCAGAGGTCATTGGCACAGGAGATAAGGCATTCGTTAAAATCTACAAAGGTCTCCCTGGAGATGCATTGAACTTCCTCAGGAACTTTCCCAGAAGGTAGACAGTAGTATATCACTTGTGCAACCTGAAGTGCTCCCACCCTCATCAGCTGCTGCAGCATATCACAGCTTACGTGTACCTGAAAATTCAGAAGTGTATGGGTAAAGCCACTGAGATGTCACCAGAAGATTGGGGTTGGTACAAACAAGGTGATAAGTTCCTGCCGGTGCTCAGTAGCAGCTCTTTCATCATTGCTTGAAGTAGTCGGATGCAACTGCAAATCTGGGTGTAGTACCAGACAGTGTACATGTTATAACAATGGACTGCACTGTTCTACAAGTTATGGACACTGCCGAGGACTGTGTACAAACATGTCACTGTTAGAAGATGAGGATGACGCTGATGAGTGAAACATTACAAGCAACCTAGATTACAATAAACAGACATTTTACACATTACAGACATCAATAATTCACTGTAAAATTGATTGACTCATAAATAATTATTAATAGAAATAAAATAAAATAAAATAAAAAACGACGGGGTTTCGGAACCGATGCTGAGAGTGCTTTTGCGAAAGCACTTTATGCCAAGTTCTGCTGCGGAACGCCTCATATATGTCATTGTTGCTTATTATCCCCTCATAACTACTGTAAGCACTCAAAACACCATCGAACATGAACTGTTCAATGTAGAATAACATCACGTGCTGGAACATGATACATTTGATCATATCGGCAGCCATCTTAGATTTAGGCAAATTAGACTATGTTCCCACACTTGCATTCGAGTATACTTTTGACATGTTATTTCAGACATATTTCTGGGTTGAATAATATTGGAATCATGACTATTGCAATTTGTTTTGGGTTGACCCCTTTTCTTGCTAATTTCCCATCTAAGTAGGATATTCAAGACAACAGTCAAGGAGAGAAATTATGTACAGTGTTTTTATTTGAGCGGAATTTCTCGGAAGATACAAAGTCCACCATCGCTCAGCAACCTAGAACTGGCAATTGGCAATTTCATTTCAACTTTGTGATCGTCAAGCAGAAAGATCCTTACTGTAAACAATATTTGTTAGAAATATGAGCTGTTATGAGTAACTTGAAACCTATAGAGTTGAGTGATGACTATAATATAAGGTGCCATCACTTGTAGACTTGCAAGTATCTGGGGCTAGGAAATGAAAGCAAAGCTTAGCTACAATTGTCTGAATTTTTTTTGAATTGCACTTACTTTTACCTTTTATTCTTTTGTTGGAAAAACTGTTAAAACTCCATATTTTTATAGCATTCGTTTCCAGGAAGTCACAATTGAAAAACAAAGTAAATTCTCACAGTGCTCACAATGATTGGAGAAGAAAATATTGATTTGGTAGATTCTAATGCTTTCTGTCTTGCACGGGAACCACAACTAGTACTTTTTGTCACTCAAACCTAAAAAAGCTTCTCCGTATACCTTCATCATTTATACAGCTGACTGCACACCAATAGGGCTTGATGTACAGCAATGATGAGATACTTATTTGAGAAATGGCTTGTACATATGGTTCAGATGTTTTGCTAGAATGGTGTTTCAGCTAATGTAAATGGATTGTCGAGGAGGGAGGTTAAAAATATATACCTATCCCAAAGCTGATTTAAGTTTGGCCATGTCGTTAAAAAAAAATCCGTGATTTGTCAATAATCGCAGCATCGTCTTTTGTATACACAATCAAGGCTCATGGAAGAGTGAGAACACAGAACGGAATAAAAAGAACACAGTGCAAGGTGTGGAAACACACCAACAACAGGGTAGAAAGACACTTGGAGGAAGAATTTGCAAGTGTAAGAATGAGAGTAAGGAGAGGCGGAATATGACACCAGCTGGATACAAGCTTTGACAAAGCAAGAATGGGTCTGAATGAAGAGGAAGGGAAAACTGGGTGATGAAGCAGCAGTGAAACAAAAAACGGAAAGGAAGGTGGAAAGAAAGACAAGAAAATTCTCACCTGGAAAGGAAGTATCAGCTTTGGGAAGGTTAGTGAGGGTATAAAAAGATAATGGGTATGGATGGGGAATAATCTAAGGAGGTGAACAGCTATCTTGAAGCCCTGAATGAAGAATGAGATTGAACAGACCAAGGAGGTTGGTTCTGCAGGTGAGAGAAAAGAGGAATAAATGAGTGGAGGTGAGTCTGAATTATGAGAGTTTCATCAGAAGTGACTTGCTCGCAGACAGTATGTGTCCTTGAGAAACCCTGGGAGAGGGGGGTTCAGAGAATATAATTGGCAGAGAGGGTTCAATCGTAGAATGGAGGTGGTAGAAGACAAAGCTCACCGATGTTTCTGCATTGTGGGAGTAACAGGCTCAGAGATTTAGCTTCATCGTGAGAGATTTCAATGATTTTGATGGCATTGGTCTCTACGACATCAAGATGTGAAAGCTGAGACAGGGGGCGCAAACCCAACGGAAAACACTATTACATCGAGACATGGATGAATGAAGGTCTTGTAAGGTGTTAGAAGTTCGAATTTGCCATGGAAAGACTTGCCATGCCAGAGGATGTCCAGTTAATTGCTAGCTTTGGATGCCAACTTGGATATATGGTTTGCCCAAAAGATTGTGGCTGATGTTGAGGCCCAAATATTTGAGGGACTGAACTTCTTCAAAAGGTTTGTTAAGGAAGTACATGGGATGGTTTGCCAGACAGTCCTTTCTGAGAGTGAGAGTGTGAGATTTCATTGTTTAAATGCAGTGGCCTGCAAAAGTATTCACCCCCTCCCAATAATGCCACATTTAGATGAATTACGAATTATGTAGAAATTTTTCCAAATGAACTTTTTTTTATTCATAACTGAAGAGATAAAACTAAAGCCTGTATCTGACTGGGCTGCGACAGCTCGCGACAAAATGCGAACGGGATTCTTCAAAATGTCTCAATGTTCGCGAAGGTTCTCAATTTCCTCGCGTGAGTCACAGGACGTCGCTCTGGTGTCGCTTGAATTTTGAACATGTTCAAAAAATTTGTGCGACAAATTTTCTCTCAAAATAGTCGCAGAGTCGTCGCGGATGTCTTGAACCGGTCTCGAACCCTTCTCAATTTAGTTTCCGTGAGTCAGAAGGTGCGACAAATGTGATACAACTTTGTGAGGGATTGGCGACCTATGAAACTAAATTCTGACTGATTGGAGAAAAAAATGATAATCTGTCCTGGGACCCCTGAGAGTTTCGTAATTATATCGCAATTTGATCTCAATGATGTGAGACATACGCAAATGTGAGATATTCGTGAGACATACGCAAAAATAAATTCAGTGTGATTCCAAGTGAAAATTATCGCTATTTTATCGCAATTTTGTGTCTCCAACTAATCGCGAGCTGTCGCAGCCCAGTGAGATACAGGCTTAAACGCTGTTAGAGTTGAAGGTGTTTACATGTCAGGAATACCTGCAAAAAACATGTACAAATCAAAATTCACTGGTTGCAAAAGTATTCACCCCTTAGGTCAGTACTTGGTGGAAGCACCTTTTACAGCAATGGCTGCTATGAGTTTTTTTGGGGAGGTCTCTGCTAGCTTTGTACAGTGAGAAGGTGAAATCTTTTCCCATTCTTCACGTAAAAATTGCTCTAGTTCCACCAAGTTTGATGAGGAATGTCAATGGACTGCATTATTCAAGTCTTGCCATAAATGTTCAATTGGGTTTAAGTCATTACTGTTTGGCAGGACCACTCAACAACATTTATTTTCCCTGCTGATGAAAAGCAGTCCCATAACATGATACTATCACCACCATGCTCAATGGTAAGTCTAGTGTTGACTGGGTGATGTGCAGTGTTAGGCTTGTACCAGACGTAACGCATTAAATTTCAACCAAAAATTAATTTTTTTTTTGTCTTATTTGACCACAAAACGTTTCTCCATATGCCTGCAGTATCATCAAAAATGCTTTTTACAAACTCCATATGAGCTTTTCAATGTGTCTTTTTCAGTAATGGCTTCTTTCTTGCCACCTGTCCATAGAGGCCAGCTTTGTGAAGGGAACAGGATACAGTATTGTTTATTAATGAAAACTGATCTCCATCTCAGACATAGAACCTTGCAGATCTTTCAAAGTCATTGTTGGATTTAGAGTGACATCTCAAACCAGTTTCCTGCTTACCTGGCTGCTATAGGCGGGGGCCAGTGGGACCGACCTTGCACCCCCCCTGCGCCAATTTTTCACTGATACCACAGTGTTCATATACATCCCAAGTATCAGAAAAACGATGCTCCCAGAAAAATAATTCATTTGCACTTTGCTTTATTAAGCTGTTTCCATGGCAACAATCAAAAATAGACGAATCTCACAAAGATCGGCAAAATGTCAATATCTCTGTCAAATATAAACATAAAATCACAAAATTGGTGTCAAGTTCAAGCTTATAGATTTATGTATTAAAATATATTTTGATTATGCTAATTAGCTCATTTGCATATTTATTAAATTTGACTTAAAGACAATAATTCCCACAAAAATGCAAGAATTTCCATTTTCTTTCCTTGTAATGACCACATATGTCAGTTTTTTTTTTGTCAAAAAAACATTACTTAAGTGTTGCCAGATACAAGCCAGGTTGGCAAAAATATATTAAAATTTTTGAATTTTTTAAAGTAGGCTAATTGGCATAAAATACAAAGCACAATGAATCGTTCGAAAATCATACAAATCAGATTAATCAATAGAATTAATTACCTGGGCCTGATATAATACATAACTGCGACTTATGATGTCTGTTGGTGTTTAAGGGAAACATAACTATTTTCTGTTTGAGTAAAAGTATTGGAAATAATTTTAAATGCATTTATATGCTAATTAGGATCCGCCATTATGGAAATTCTCATTTTCGTAAATATCTCAACTTCTGGTACATGGAAATTTGTAAATGAGGAATCTACACATATGTTTGGAGGATCAAGGAATAAAGTGAACACATTTCCTTTGTTGTCAGAGAAGTAGAATAATGTTTGGATAGCTTAATTACATGCAAAAATCATAGAACAATGAATTTCCTATACATATTTATTCCCTATGAACAGAATGCACGGAACGATGTGTCCTCCGTTTTGAGTTTCACGTAAGCATCATGACTACATATTTTGATAACATTGGGCCTTGAAGTTAAATCAAATATTTAAAAATGCAGTGGTATTTAAATAAGGTGAGTGGATGTCATTATATCATAATGTATCTCTACCAGAGGCTGGAAATAGTGACCATCCTGTAGGCACAAAAGTTAAACTGATGTGTAATTAGTTGCGGCTAAAAGAGAGCATATACAGCAAAAATGTATTCATATGGTTCATCTGAGTGCAATAATTGAAGATCTCACACTTTGAATGCATTCGGATATAAAAACATGAATATAATATTTACTGTATCCCCTTTCTTCCAGAGTTACCAGATGTTTGAAAGCCTACTAGCCACACACTAGATCTGACATGGTTTATCTTCACATTGTTCGTCTGCATGTGCACTCTACTATGAAGTAGATTGATACAATGGCAAAAACGATGAATAGATGATCTGCAATCTGTTGGAGTCTTTGCAAACTTCGTAGCGCACATCTGAGTTTGACAATCTCGACCAGTTGATAATCATGCTGTTTCGATTAATTATCAGTCATATAAAGAAGAAGTGTCCTTAGTTCACAGATTCTGAGCCTGATGTTTGCTTGCTATGTCCTTCATTGGCCATCATACTATTCAATGTCCGAGTCCACACAATCTTCACATTCGCATGGCTCGTCATCATCCTCATCATCACTGTCTTCTTCCAGTGCCTCCTGCAGTGAACCAATCGACTTCTTGGGTAGAATATTGCCTGATATCCACAGTGGCTCCATAACACCATCTGTGTATGTCCAGCCATGTTCCTGCATGTCATCTGGTGTATTGGGATCTGCGATATGAGAACGCTTCCAAACAGCTGCTTGATAATTAGCTCTTCGGATGTGCTGCTCGAAGCACTTTCTACATGGAGGTAGTTTCCCAAGGTCAATGTTGCAGCCTGCGTCCAGAGGCTTGTCCCCATACTTCTCCCTTATCATGAGCACCCTTACTTCATACACTTCCTGAAATTGACTCTTGCCATACATGATGACGCAAGTGAACTGTTCCAACTTAAGCATCAAATCTGACAAATAGGTGAATCCATCACTCTTTGCTCCCTCACAATGCAGGATACATATGTCTCTTTTTTGCACTAACATCAGTCTGTTCCTGCTTTATCTTCTGAGGTTTCATCTCCATGCAACGAATTGGGCCATCAACGCACTATGTCTGCAAGAAACAAATCAAATTGGTTATTCAATGTATTGTTGTATATGACAATAAGAATTATACAATCACAACTAGAAGGAGCAATGTCAAGCTGTAGATTATGATATCACAGCTTCCATACCTACACCTCCATGCTATAGAGCCATACAACTTCACATTTGCATCGACGGAAGCAAAGAGTGACAACACACAGACATGCACGCAAAAAAGCGATAACAATATGATCCTTCTTACTGGTGATAGGGGATTATAATTAACATATCATCCATAAAGACTATTCAACATCTCTGACAACAAAGGAAATATGTTCACTATATTCATTGACCCTCCAAACATAGGTGTAGACTCCTCATTTATAAATGTCAATGTACTGGAAGGTGAGATATTTACAAAAATGTAAATTTCCATAATGGCGGAACCTAATTAGCATATCAATGCATTTACAACTATTTTCACTACTTTTACCCAAACAGGAGAGAGTTATGTGTCCTTTAAACACCACAACCATCATTAGTTGCAGTTATGTATTATATCAGGCCCAGGTTATTAGTTTAAATGATTAATTTGATTTAACATGATTTTTGAACGATTTATTGTGCTTTGTATTTTATGCTAATTAATCTACTTTAAAAATTCAGAAATTATAAAAAAAATATTTCG
Organism: Eptatretus burgeri; assembly: GCF_056783735.1. Classification (NCBI taxonomy): domain Eukaryota; kingdom Metazoa; phylum Chordata; class Myxini; order Myxiniformes; family Myxinidae; genus Eptatretus; species Eptatretus burgeri. Next base: position 114,597,007 of record NC_140963.1, on the reverse strand, counting down.
CCAACCTGGCTTGTATCTGGCAACTGACATGTGTGGTAATTGCAAGGAAAGAAAATGGAAATTCTTGCATTTTTGTGGGAATTATTGTCTTTAAGTCAAATTTAATTAATATGCAAATGAGCTAATTAGCATAAACAAAATATATTTTAATACATAAATGTATAAACTTTAATTTGACACCAATTTTGTAATTTTATGTTTATATTTGACAGAGATATTGACATTTTGCCGATCTTTGTGAGATTCGTCTATTTTTGATTGGTTGCCATGGAAACAGCTTAGTAAAGCAAAGTGCAAATGAGTTATTTTTCTGGGAACATCTTTTTTCTGATACTTGGGATATATATGAACACTGTGGTATCAGTGAAAAATTGTCGCAAAGGGGGGGGGGTGCAAGGTAGGTCCCACTGGCCCCCGGCCTACAAAGTTTGGATGGACGACCTGATCTGGGTGGAGTCTGGGTAGTATGATATTTCTTCCACTTCTTTATGATGGATTCCACCATACTCACAGGGATAATGAGTGACTTTTAAATCTTCTTATAACCCTCTCCTGAACATTGCTTCTCCACCACCTTATGTCTGACTTCTTTGGAAAGGTTCTTGGTCTTCATGTTTGCCTTGTTGGTTGACCAAGTGAGTTTCACCTTCAAACTCCTTGGATAAGTGGGTAGATTAATTTTGAAGTTAAACTTGTATTTAACAGACACAGGTGAAACGTATGACACTTATTTTATAACCCTTCAAACAAATAATTTTCTCCTGAAGTGATTTCGGGTTAATTAGGCAAAGTATTCGAATACTTATGCAACTGAGAATTATCTGATTTTCTCTGTTAATCCAACTTATTCATATTTTATCTGCATTTTTTAAAGCGTTAACACTTTGGGGTAGTTTGTGAAAACTCCATACATTGAGTTTGATTTGAAAGTCTCATGAAATAAGCTCAGGTTGCATCAAAATGTGAAAACTTTGGAGGAGGGGGGGGGGGTGAATACTTTTGCAGGCCACTGTACTTATTCCAAGTGTGCACAAACTCCTTATTGCATATTCCAAAAACAGACATGATATGGCGCCACCAGGTTTTTGAAGGAGACAGGTTTGAGAGTTGTCTTGAGGTTGACCAGATGCTGCTTGGCTCAAGCTTATTCTTTCAAAAAACTTTTTTTTTATATCTCTTATGATGAAATGTGATTGCAAGAGAAAAGGAAAGGAAAGGATAAAAAAAATAGAAAACAAGAGGTACAGTAAGCACAATTTTGCACATACTACTCAAAAGCCTTGTGACTAAGTATTATTGACTGCATGCTAATAACCTTGATGTGGTGAAATTTAATGTTTTATGACTGTCTTATAATCACAGCTTGTATAATTTGTGTTATATCTTCAACCAGATTTTGACTGATTTGCAGTTTGATTATTATCTATCATCCTTTGCATGGTAGATAATCCAACTGCCATCCGACCAATCGTTGAGTCTCTAATCGGTATTTTGACACATCCCACAGACCCTGTCATGTCAGAGACTTGTGCAACGTGTACCTGTGCTTATTATTCTGCAAAACATTTTTCCACATTTCAGGCTCCTTTGGCTATCCCTGTTTGTACATCATCATGTGGCATTTGCCAGGTGTTGGCTTAATGGTCAGGGTGGTGGGCTTGGGATCCTGTGGTCCTGAGTTCAAATCCTGCTCAGCCATTCAATTAATTCCAATTGGGGTTGACCCAGCCTATCATCCTTCTGAGGTCGGCAAAATGAGTACCAGCTTGCTGGGAAGATTGAGCCATTCGAGTATCCTGCATTGGAGTGGTGACTTGTCCAGGATTGTGTCCAATAGCCAAGGAGACTGCTTCGGCAGCACTGATGCTCTGTACAGAGTATGGTCCCTATGGATGGGTGGATGTGGCATTGTACATTGACCACTCTATTGAATGGCTATATGTGTGTGCAGCTCCTCTTCCATGGTCTGCAGTGGAGTACAAGGTTTGACGATCGATATAATCGTTCTCGACTGACATCCCAATGAGTCTCCAAACACATTCATCATTTCATGGAGATTTGATTTGATGAAAGATTTCCGTCTGTTCTGTCCAATGATCCATCACTGGGCATTCTTTTTTATTGAGGTGCTTTTCTTTGGTTTGATGGCTGAATCCTCGTGCTTGGTGTTGCACTTATAGTCTTCCACTCCGAGGATGGCAAGGATGGTTCGAACTCTGTCACAGGGATGTGATTACAATCTTGCAGTTGACAATTTCTCAAGACCTCATTACTTCTCCTGGGGCATGATTTTCTGAAAATAAGCAATGAGTATGTTCTCTTACTATTGATACTGTGTTGATAATGGCTATGCAAATCAGATGCACATGTGGACAATTTTTCCAACTGCAACATTCTCTCCAATGACTATTGGTAGGATCGTTTTCTGTAAAGGAGTATTTTATGCATCGCTTGTGGCTTGCGGTGGTCAGGCGGCTGGGGATGTGTGGTTTGAAACGATGCCATCCTACATTGCTTCCATTCAGTTCAAAGGCCCTTCTGTTTTGTTCAAATGGTACTGTGAGTCTTGAAGAGTTTGTGGAGGGAGTTGAGGAAAGCCTATGCACTACGCCCTTTCGTGTGAATCGTATATCCAAGTTGGCTTGCTCTAATTTTGTGGTAATAACATTGACCCTTGCTGGCTTGTTGTGTGAAGCTCTGTTGACATATGGAAGTCATGAGGGAAAATAGTTAGTTATTTGCAAAAATAACGAGACAGAGACAGAGACAGAGACAGAGACAGAGACAGAGACAGAGACAGAGACAGAGACAGAGACAGAGACAGAGACAGAGACAGAGACAGAGACAGAGACAGAGACAGAGACAGAGACAGAGACAGAGACAGAGACAGAGACAGAGACAGACGCTTGGTTGCTGGCCGGTGCAGAAATCGAGAGCAAGTTCTGCTTTACAACGGTTATAATCTCTGTTTGTGCTACACTGCATCTCCTTCTCTCATCGACTCTCTCGTCATTATGAACTTTCTTTGAAGTACAAGCCCAAGTTTGTCATTGAAATTGTGTGTGCATGCAGAGATAACCAATTCTCTTTTTATTATTTAAAATGTGGTTAAAATTGCTATTGCCAATCAATATTCAACACTAACTCCTTTTCCTAAATAGTAATATAGTTTGCACTTGAAGAGAGATCTTTTTTTTTTCTTCTTGCAGTTAATTTGCTTTCCGAAATACTAATAAATAACATTTGCTTGCATAAATTTAAATGCAAAAATAAAAGTCTGATTGCAATCTGAATGCAAATCTAATGTAAAGAGACGGCACCAATTTGATGTAAAGAAAAAATGCAAATCGAATTTGAAGAGATCTGTCTCTCGAGTTAATATGTCAGCCTGGTGTTTGCTTAATGGGGTTAAGGTACGGCTGGCTTAAGATCTTAGGGTCTTGAGTTTGAATCCATGTAAATTCCGTTAAATAACACCAGGTGGGTTGACAGCTTGTCATCCTTCAGCAAAATGAGTACCAGCTTACTTGAAACAGGGGGCACTGCATCAGCGGCATTGCCATGCTCCCAGCAATGATGCAACCAGCAGCCACAGGCTGCATACAAAATAATTATAAAGCTTGTACATGTTTGAGAAAAATGCATTTATCAATTTGGTCTACTGGTTGCATCACCACGAAGGTGCAGGCATGTAGCAGATATATTGCCTCCATAAATTAAAGCGGAAGTTTAGATTTTGGCCAGGCTACTTGTACACAATGGGCTACTCTTTTGAAAGGTACCTTGGGATTTTTGATTTCAACCAGTGAATTCCAGCAGATTGTACAGCCAGCCAGCTTATTCTCTTCTCTGCAGGACAACGTTATACTAATTGATGCAATGGCATTGCCTGAAGATTACAAAGATTACTGTTTCTAATCAAGCTTGTTCTCAAACTCAGAATCGCATCTCATCTGGTGAATCCATAATTAGTCTTGCCCTGATGGGGATGCAAGACTATTGGTGTGTGTGTGTGTGTGTGTGTGTGTGTGTGTGTGTGTGTGTGTGTGTGTGTGTGTGTGTGTGTGTGTGTGTGTGTGTGTGTGTGTGTGTGTGTGTGTGTGTGTGTGTGTCCGTGTCTATATATATATATATATATATATATATATATATATATATATATATATATATATATATATATATATATATATATATATATATTCGTTTTAAAAATGTTTTTCTCTGCAATTGCTTGTCTGATCGATGCAAAACTTTAAACATAGGAGGAACTCCCTGTGGAGAATATTTTATTGCTAACTGTGACATCATAGGTCACTTGATGTGGCAGCCATATTGGATTAAAGGAAAAAAATTGGACAATTTTCTCCAAAACCGCTCAATGAAAAAGATTGAAACTTGGCATATGTCATCAACTCCCCATGGGGTATATTGGGTGATAACATACCGTCATTGGAGAAGTGGTATTCCAGCAATTAATGGTTGAATTTAAATTATTTTCGGAAAAATCTGGAACTTCATATATCTGATGTATGACCCGATGTGAGTAAAGAATTTAATGTATGATGTTCATAACCCATGCCAACAAACTATGTGACATAATAGGGTACACGGGCCGTAAGAGCATTGGGCCATAAAAGTCATGTGTTCAGTTAACGATGGTATTTTTGTTCAGAATAAATGCGCGAAGTGAGACTATACACTCCACGAGTGCTGTTATAGTTATAATGATATAATTGGAGGCCCATGCTCTTTGCAGAGTTCCATGACTAGTCGAGAAACATTTCTGGGCTTGAACAAATCCAAAACTGGCTGCCACTTTGATGCAGGACACAGTTCACTGAAGGTGTGGGAATTCGGAATTTTGCCACGTGATGCCAGTGATAATTTGCCTCCTAACAAAAAGCGCAATGGCGTTTTTAATACCCACCAACAACCAGAATTGTCAGGTGGATCCTCTGGCCTAACATTTATATTATGCAGGATGCACACGTTGAGGGATCGCCCAGCATGTGAAACAGCAGGATGACAGTTTATAGCTTGGCCAACATTCAAACCCAGGTGAGACAGCTCAGAGGAGAGTGCACATACCTCTCAGTGATCCTGCCACCTCCCTTGGCAGATGTCTATTGGATGGGGCTTCGCTTATGAATTCAGGCCCTCTGGGAGTATTATGACTAATGTGAGGCTGTGCCACTTATGCAGTGCCTCTGGAATTTATGCACGGTGCTGGCTTCTTTGGTTTACTCCTGTTAAAGACACCATTTATCTTTGACATCACAGCTGACTTCACAACTGCCATGGCATTGCATCTAAGGCATTCTGCGATTTCATGGGTCGGGCCCAATATATGAACTTCTGAACCCTGATCTCTGTTTATGATGTCCTTTTCCCTTGACCTCATAATGACAAACTTTCCAACAAACCTTCTCTTGCTTCACTTGTCTCCTTTGACAATGTTCTTGTCCGTATATTTCTGGCTGTTGCTCGAAAGCTACAGTCTATTTGCTCATTCCAACTTGCAGAGATTGCAGTCTGCCTTCTCACAAAAGTATATTTTTCTCATCCCATTTGTATCTGACATCAACTGCACCTGAGAGCTTTTGATAAACCTTTTCTTTTTCCTCTCCCTCTCACTCTCTCACTCTCTCCCCTGTATTTCTTTTTCTGTTGCCCAACCTGTGTTCCTTCAAAGTAGTGGTAGCACATTGTTAATTCTCTCTCTTTGTGTCCCCTTCCAGACATTTTGGCTGACTTCACTAAAGATGAGACAATGTCTTCATTCAACTTTTCCTTCTAAAGATTGTATACCCAATCCATCCTTATGTCCCTGCATTATCACCGATTGGACACTGACTTTTCACCTGAAAAAGAAGAGAAAGTTCTGGCAGGAAATGTCTCATGGCAGGAATCCAAAGGTCCAGAATTTTGGAAGAACATTGAGGAGTTAATGTGTCTCAGCTGAAAGCACAGTTTTTTTGCCTAGACGGCAAGGGTCATTGCATATCAGACATCATTTGACAAATACGTCTTGCCACTTCTTGCATGCAGTCCCTGGAAGCAAAAACATCTTGATACTGAGACATAGTTCAGGTTCTATCAAACCTTTGTACTGGCTCAACTTTCAAACATTTCAGAAACCTGGACCCTCTGACGGGCTTGGAATGTCTTGCTACATTCCTTAATCCTGTCATTGTCAAATCCTGCACATAAAGTGGTTTGGCTGTCTTGTTGGGCTCCGGCCTTCCTTTATTCACTCACTTCATTCCAAAGTGGCCTTGCATGCTCTTCAGTTAGGTCAACAGGATGGGCAAAGATACCTAGCACATCAAGCTTTCAGAATCTCTATTGACACTCAAATGGGTGTATAAGCTGACTCAATCTCACAGTGCTACCCAAGAGATTTGCAGGATTTAGTCCAGTCTGTACTTCACATCACGATGCCTTGTATGATGCCATCAACTGTGGTCACTGGCTGGAACGATGGTCCTCATTTGACTTTGTTCATTTTTTTTTCTGCAAGAGTGAGGCTCATCGTAGAGGGGTAACAATTTTGCACAACTAGCAAGGGAATAAACATACAGGAAAAAGAAGGGGAGGAAACACTGAAACCAGCCAAAAAGGGTTAATGGGGTAATACACATTGTGGGTCAGGATGATCAGGAATGACAGGAATGCTGGTGCACTGCCTGCTTCAAGCTCCGGAGGTAAGACTGGTAAAGAATGTCTTCTGGAAGGCAGTTCCATAGAATCGAGCAGTGAGGAACAAATGAGTTGAGATATGCAGTCAGCTTATATTTTGGAAGTTTAATCAGGAGGGGGTTACTGAAATAATGCATGCATCTGGAGGTGTTGTGGAGAGCCAGAGGGCAAAGAGTAAAGGGCACTAGACTGGAGAAGAGGCAATGTAAAACAGACCACCAACCTGCTTGCAATGTGAAAGCAACTGACCTTGTGCTTTGGCCTCATTGTGGGAGGTTCCAATAATCTGGAGGGCTTTAGAGTCCATATAATCCAGCAGATGTGATGCTTCATCCATCCATCCATTGGGACCACACTTGTGCAGAGCCTTGGTGCTGCCTAAGCAGTCTCCTTAGCCACTGGGCACAATCCTGGACAGGTTGCCACTCCGACACAGTATACCAGCAAGCTGGAACTCATTTTGCCAACCTCGGAAGGATGACAGGCAGAGTCAACCCCACCTGGTATTAATTCAACAGCTGAGTGGGATTTGAACTCAGGATCTTGGGATCCCAAGCCCACCACCCCAACCATTAAGCCAACACCAGGCATATGTGATGCTTGGGCACGAGCAAATAGGGGAGAGCAGTACTCAATTGAGCTGCAGACAAAGAAGCTCATAACGCCTCACTCTCTCCGCTGGTCGCGTCAACCCTATTTATAGCCGCACCTCCACTCTGCAGCCATAATATTACTAGCCCCTCCCAGCTCAGCTGCTATTAACTTGGGGCCCAGTTTGTGGGTGGGGCATCCTCCTGACCTTTTCTCCAGATCGTGCTGGCATGGTTGGGACCGATCTTGATGGTGGAGAGTTCAGCGTTCCTCATCCAAATTGGCACCTGATGGCCTATCAGACACTTAAAAAGCACACAAAAGACAGGTTACCAAGGTGAGAACATTAAAAAGGGTATGAAGGGATGGCGGTTTTAGACACACAGATTGGTGAATGGCCGCTGCTCTCTACACATAAAACGATGCATATTCTATCTCGCAAATTACTTCCCGCTTCCACTCATGCATGCAGTATGGGAAATAATTACCGCTATACAATGCAAAGTTACTCCCTGTAGTACTGCAGCATAGCAAACCAATTGTTCGACTTTTCATTAAAGCACCAAAATTGGTACATATGTTGACTAATGTATTCTGAACAATTCTGGATATGGAACCACTCGAGATTTTGCCTTGGTCAGCTTTGGCAGCCATTTTGGAAAATGGCCACCATTCTACTTTAACAACATGGGATATCTGTCATTGTTATTCTGTTTGTAGGTTTCTCATCGGTGATAAATACTTCATGTGATGTGCATTTACAAAGGAAAACAATACAAATGACATTTGTGTTGATTTATTATATTTCCAACCATTGTATTGGGGAAAAATGGTCATTTTTATGGGAAAATCAATTTTCGCACACAGCATCAGTGACAGGTTCAGAAGTATTTTGTTGTGGTGGAAGTGGTGTTGTAATTGGTAATATTGGTGTAGTAGTGGTAGTAAGTAGTATTAGTGTGGTAACAAGGTGTTTTTAGTGTGGTAACTTAGTATTAAGTAGTACTAGCGATACCCGTGCACATGCACGGGATTAGCAGTACAACATCGCTGCTAGCAGACGACAGACTGTACACGGGGAATGACAAAAATACGCATTGTGCAAAATGCAACTGGTACGATGGAACGCCAAGACTTCCCAAACATTGTCGGCATGTCTGCTAAGTGCCACAGCAATTTCATAGGGATCGTGTGATGGTGAGCCGAGTTTTTAGTGTGCAAGCTTGGTATTATAATTGAGATTAGTGTGGTAACTTGACGGCGCCGTCATCGTGCAGATGTTGAAGCCTGGCACTGCCAAGACATTTGAAGAATATGCCCACCAAGTCTTCATCCCATACGTCGAGGGGCAGCTGCGTCGTGCTTCATATATCGATCTCGTTTGGGATAGCTACAAAGATGGCTCCTTGAAGACAGCCACAAGGGAGAAACGAGGAAAAGGGGTGCGATGGCGTGTGGTGAGCACCGCAGCCATACCAGGAAACTGGCAGAGTTTCCTACGTGTCGACGCAAACAAGGTGGAGCTCTTCACCTTCCTGTCCGATGTGCTGGTGCAGTACTTCCATGATGAGGCAAAGGAGCTGGTAGTCACTGATGGTGAAGCAGTCATCTGCCTTCCATGGCAGGAAGATGAAAGCTCTCTGGCTCCATGTGGTCAATAAGAGGCGGACACTCTCATCATGCTACATGTGGCCCATGCTGCAGAACATGACCACCGTCGGATTCAAGTTCGAACCGTAGACACCGACGTCGTCGTCTTGGCGGTGATGGTAGCTCAGGCACTACCGTGCGTGGATGAACTCTGGATTGCCTTTGGGGCGGGCAACAACTACCGCTACATCCCTGCCCATGAAATAGCTGCCTCCCTCGGTCCACAGAAGGCACGTGCCCTCCCTGTCTTCCACGCCATGACTGGATATGACACGGTATCAGCATTCGTGCGGCATGGGAAGAAATCTGCCTGGGCCACATGGAACTCGTTTCCAGAACTGACAGATTATCTTGTGACCCTGACCACCACGCCAGTCCATTCAGGATGACACAATGCACTGCATTGAAAGGTTTGTGGTGCTCCTGTATGACCGCACCAGTCCATATGCGGACGTCAACGAGGCCAGAAAGAAACTCTTCGCTAAGAGGAACTCCGTCCAGCGCATCCCACCTACCTACGACGCTTTGGAACAGCATGTGAAGAGATCAGTCTTCCAGGGTGGCTATGTCTGGGGGCAGGTCTTGGTCCCTCAACCCATGCTTCCATCACTAACAAGCTTGGGCTGGCGGCAAACAGAGGATGGGTCCTACGAACCGCTCTGGACCACACTCCTTGAGGCTTCAAAAAGCTGCTTCGAGCTGGTGTCATGCGGCTGCAAAAAAGGCTGAAGAAACCGCTGCAAATGCAAGAAGGCTAATCTGCAATGCACTGGACTGTGTGCTTGTGAAGGAGAATGCCAGTAGACAGACGCAGTAGACACAGACTGAGATATCGGCCTAGCTTAGAATGTGCAAATGCAAAGTCGCATTGCTTGTAAAAGTGTTCACTTCTTGATCCAGAGCCAGTACACTTGAGCTCAGAAACTCATCTTGTACTCGACTGATGTATGCGTGTACCATGTGTCCTGGTAGAATGGACGAATGGTAGTAGACAGTAAACCATAGCCGCTTCAAAGTGAAGTGTGCAATAATTTGACTACATTTTCTGAGTTTGTCATTACCATGATTATCAGTTCCCTTTTCAAAATAGAGTTAAGTATGTAATCTATAATGCAATTTTTGTTGATTCCAAATCCATTGAATGTGATGATTATCATTTGACTCTTGTTCTCCAGGCAATAATGGGTACTTTTCTGCGAAAAGTTTCAGGAGAGCAGCGATTTACAAATCAAATAATGGCTTTTTTACCGAAAATACTGGCTCATAATATTTGAATACGCCTTTTCATGGTCAATTTACTGAATTTTACACTTTCCTTATATCTACCACCAATACAATAAGAAAATAAGAGCATATAGCCAATTTCGCTAAAGTAGAATGGCGGCCATTTTGGAAAATGGTCGCCGAAGCTGACCAAGGCACAATCTCGGGTGGCTCCATATTTAGAATTGTTCAGAATACATTATTCTACATGTGTTCCAATTTTGGCGCTTTTATGCAAAATTGAACAATTGATCTGAAATATCAGACTACGCTGCTGGACTACTGGAAGTCATTCCCACAACAACATATTTTGCATACACTGTAGATCTCTACCTGGATATATGTGTGTGTTTGAGTGTATGTATTATCAGAAAAGATGTACTACTGTGAGTATGCCATGTCAAATGTTTTGAATGCTTAGTATAGTAATGTTACCACTATGTTCTGGGAAATTATAAAGGTAATAACCAGATGGTAGCCAACAGGACAGCAAGGTTTCTTTATCGGTCTGTTAACACAGGCTTTATCTGACTTGCCTTGCTCAGAAAATGACACCAGGTCAGCAGTTAAGTTGGCCTTCATTTGCTTTGCTAGCAGATTCCTATTGTCTGAGTGCTTTTCGGACCTTGAACTCTATTCAGATTCCAAATGGTTTTGCTTCTTTCATTAATTTGGAGTATAGTTTATAGATCATCTTTAAGACACATATACATACATATACACACAGACTACTCTCTGTCACACTCATTTCAGTCATTCAGGGGCTACATTCAACCCTCTGCAAGATTCTAAATTAGGTTTATAGAGAAGCGCTCACTTGAGACTGCATGTCTTTATTAGATGGATTAGAAGTTATCCCAGTGCAAATACTGAAGCCCTTTTCTGAGAAGCGATTTCTTTATAAATAGTTAGAGGGGAAACTGAAAAAGGTTGTTCTCTCATGCTTTCTGTTTTATGCATTTACTTGCCAGGGATTCTGTCTACTGGGGGAAAATTTTTTATATCAATTTTTTATTTAATATTTTGAGGCTTTTAACCTTTTAACCTGCCCTGAGTGTTTGGAAACCTGACAGGTTTTGGTGGGAGAGGTTTGGGGTATGTTATATGGCTGTGATTTTTTTTCCCGAATACGACTGGTCGTTTTTTCTGGTGGTGGCACGCAGAGTGTGTAGGTGACTGACACAGAGTCATTGTCTGAGCAGTTTGAGCAAACAAGCAACTCCTTCGTCAGTTGCTTGCTGCACAACTCTGCCCACGCATATCTGAATAGTCTGCAGAGTGCTTGCTGGCTGACAATGACGATTCGATTTCATTGCTTTCAAACAGTTATTCTTATGGCCTTTTGCTAAGCAAAAAACACGCTTTTGTTCTTTATTCTCCAATTTATGATGCTTTGGGATGTGAATATGCAAAATGTGGTAGAAATAGCCTCTCATTATATATTTGTTGCTTTATTTTGTTTGAGGCTTTGTTCATTTCTCGTCTGCTTACTTCCCACAAATTTCTGATTGAATCCAGATGGTCTTGCTCAGCCAATTCCAAATCTTGGCTGTTTAAAGGTAAGAACAATATTTGGACTGTTTTTGGCAAATTTGTGTAATTTTAGTCTTGCGAAGGCATTTAAATGCAGGCACATTTCTGAAAACAGATCACTTGTAAATTGTTTTTCTCGGTAATGTACATGAAATGAGAAAACTATTTTGAATATTGCTAATAAATTGCTGCATTTAAATCCAATATAAATTGTAGTTTGGTTTTTGTGACCAGCCTGTTCATTACAGGTATCTTAAAGAATCCTTGTTCATTTCAAGAAAAGTTTTCTTTCACATATTCCATGTACATTGCATTGCCTAGTACCATATCTGGCATCTATTGTGTCTGTACCTCAATAGCACCACATGTAAAAAGGGCTTTTGCTGTTTAGTATTGTGGACTTTATGATTTTTTTTATTGTATTTTATTTTAATAATATCATTTATCGGAAAAAAAAAATCACGATGAAAATGATAGGCTGCTGCTTTGCAAATCAATTCATGTTAATTAAATATCATATTTCAGAATGTGTGGTCACTTTGTCATGACCATGTTTTTTCACTTGTTTTCCTCACTGCTCTGCACCATTTCTTCTGTGGCAAAATTGTGACAGAGGAGCTTTCAAGTAAGTCCTCATATGTTTGTTCATTGTGTAAAATTGTCCTTGTAATTTATTTAAAAGTACACTGATGTGTCAAATAAGGGTCTGGCAGGATTACCTTGAGGTACGCACACTCACCTTTGAACCATCTAGCCTGGGTTTGAATCTCGACCCAGCTATATACTATCATCCTGCTGTTCTTCAGGCAAAGGGCAATACATGATGTGTGTGCTATTCCTCAGATAAACGTTAAACTAGGTGTCCCGTGTGCTTGAATTTGGTGGATGTTAAATATCCGACGGTGCCATTTGTGAATGGTACTCGAGTTATCGCTGGCACCTTGAACAAATTCCAAATATCTGTCACCCTCATTCGAATGTCAGGCCTGGCCAGCTGGTTCTTGAAAGCCGTGGGAAAAAAAAAACGTTCCCTGGCCAACCCCGCAAGAGGTGGGAATAATTAGGGCCCTTAATCAAGTAGTCATATCCTGCATGCGTCGTGATGTACTGGATCCTCTCTCCTTGTTTCAGACAATACCTGAAGAAACAATAATTATTTTGTATGCTCTTACAACATACAAATGTGGTTCATATATGATCTTGGATTTGTTTATAAGAGGCAAAGTAATGCATGTAGATAATTTTTGAGGGAGTTTCTTGATATTGTAAGTGATCATATTTCCTGCTTTTTAAATACATATGATGAAATAATTTTGTCAGCAAGTGAGAAAACAGAGTGGAACTGAGAATAATTTAGTTTTTTTTTATCATCAAGGAAAGTATCAACCCTGTTGAAACTTAGTTGATTGGCTCTACAGTAAAATAATTTTATATACAGAAGGCAGATTAAAGCTTTTTCACTCAAATGGGACCAGTGTGTCCAGAACTGGTGAACACTATGAAAAGCAATCTATCATTTTGGTAATTTTATCCAGTATGGTACATGCACATGTCTGAGTGTACGCAAAAGTACAGGTCAAATTTTGTCCAATATTTGCTTCAATAAATAATGAATAGATTGATAGCTGGAATTTTAAAAAGTTTTCTTTTTTCAATTCTGTCTTGTCAAAAATCTATATTCGATAGAAATCCATTGCAGAATCTCAATGACTTTGCCTCAATAATTTGTAGTATTTTCTTTGGGTGTTTCATGTTTGGGCATGCAGAATTTTTTTGGGATGCAACATCTCAGCTTGTGGAAAAGGGATAGAGGGTAAAATACATGCCGACATTGGGTGTTTGGATATGGACACCCAGCAGGATTAAAAACAAAACCTGTCAAAGGGCGGAGGAGCTCCTTGTGAGCCAACGGCCATCCATATCTAGTGCCCAACTGTGTCTGCGGACGTCCTCCTGCAGTTGGGTTACTTTTTTATGAGGAGGTTGGTGGCAGGATTTGCACTCCGGCCACCGTAAAACCCTTCATTCTGCAAAACACAAAAACGCAAAAAAATCTGAAAACCCACTCCGTGGGAGTACCTCCTGTGCAGCTTCCCTTCGCAGGGCAGCTCACCGGATGACGGGATTGGGGCAAAGCCTTCGGGACCCCCAATCTTTGATAGGAGGGAAACCACGGGATAACATCCCTGGGTCAGATTGCGGGAGAGTGTGTCGGAGTGGTGCTGAGGTGTCGTCCACCAGACGGCGGTCTCCTTGGGTTAACCTGAGGCGGTCCCTTCGGGTGGGTTCCTGGAATGTCCTATCCCTAAGAGAGGATGATCACCTGTCTCTGTTATCATCTGAGCTCAAGCGTTTGGACATCGGGATTGCAGCTCTCTCTGAGGTTCGGAGACCGGATTGCGGTGAGATAATGGTGGGTGGTTACACCTACTATTGGTCTGGTCGCTCTGATGGTTACCATACCCAAGGAGTTGCTGTAGCTGTGTCCAATAAACTGACCCCAATGATAATTGAGGTAACACCGGTCAACGAGCGTATTATGAGATTAAGGATTCGTCACTCCTTAGGTGTCATTTCCCTGGTCTCTGTTTATGCTCCGACTGAGGCGAGTGTTCTCACCATGAAGGATGCATTCTACGCCACGCTAGAGTCTGTGGTTGATTAGTGCCCCAGACGAGATACACTTCTAGTCTTGGGGGATTTCAATGCATCGACTGGAACTGATAGGGATGGTTATGAGATGTGTGTTGGTCCCCATGGGTCAGGAACTACAAACCGGAATAGCACTAAGTTCCTTGACTTTGCAAGAAGTCATGGACCTAGGGTGGCTGGTTCATGGTTTCAGCGCCCACAAGCTCATCGCTGGACTTGGTATTCCAACGCTGGCGGTGTGGCAAAGGAGATTGACCATGTCCTCATTGACGGTCGCTGGAGGCTGATCCAGAACTGCAGGGTCTACCGGAGTGCTCAGTTCCTCAATACTGACCACAGGCTTGTTGTAGCAACTCTAAAGCTGCACCTTAAATCCTGGAGAATGGTACCATCCCAGCCAAGGCTGGATGTTGGCAAGCTCAGGGATGAGAGAGTAGCTGAGGAGTTTGCGAACAGGCTGAGTGGACACTTGGGGGGGTCTGGGTGCTTTGGGGGGTCCTGAAGAGTTGTGGAGTGCCTTCAAGACCACCATCCTTGATGTTGCCGGTGGATGTCTTGGAACTCACCGCAGGGCAAAGAAGAATTTTGTCTCTCAAGGGACACTGGATACCATTGACCAGAGTTGCAGGGCCAGGCTGAATGGCAGAGCTGAGCTGTTCAGGGAGCTGAGGCGTAAAACTGTACGTGCACTGAGGGTGGACAAGGAGGCCTATGTGCGAGGAATCTGTGAGGGGGTAGAGCATCACCTGTGGACAGGTGATTCTCGTCCCACTTACAGAGGAATTCTCGCATTGCGTTCATCCAAGCCCTTCCCTCGGAGCACTGCAGTTAGAGCAGAGAGTGGTAGGCTCTTGACAGAGGAGTCTGAAGTGAAGGCTCGCTGGGCCGATTACTTTGAGCGGTTGTGCTAGGCTGATCCCCCAGCTGTCGAGTTGGATGTCAAGGGTGTTACAATCCCTGTTGCTGACGCTCAAATCAACTGTGGTACACCTTCGCTTGTGGAAACACGGGCTGCGGTGAACCGGTTGAAACGGGGCAAAGCTCCAGGAATCTGTGGCATCCATGCTGAACTTCTCAAGGCTGGTGGAAATGCTGCACTCGTGTCGTTGCATGCAGTTTTGTGCTCTGCCTGGAACACAGGCATCATCCCAACTGATTGGAAGAGGGGCCTTGTTGTTCCTCGTTGGAAAGGGAAGGGTGATCGCCAAGACTGCAACAACTACCGAGGGGTGACGCTGCTCTCAGTGCCGGGCAAGGTCATTGCTCGGATAATTCTTGATATGGTTCGCCACCATCTGCTTGAGCACCAGCGTCGAGAGCAGTCAGGCTTTACACCAAAGAGGTCAACGATTGACCGTATCCTTGCTCTTCGTGTCCTCACCGAACGCAGACGAGAGTTTCGGCAGGGGCTGCTTGCAGCCTATGTTGATCTCTGTAAAGCGTTCGATTCAGTGAATCGGGATGCCCTCTGGAGGATTCTTGCTCTTCTTGGGGTGCCACCAAAACTGATCGATCTGATGTCTGAACTCTACTCTGGTACTGAGAGTGCTGTGAAGTGTGGTGGTACCATCTCTGACTTATTTCCATTTGTTACTGGAGTTCGTCAGGAGTGTGTACTGGCCCCCACACTTTTCAGCACTTGTATGGACTGGATTTTAGGGAGGATTTCGGAGAGATCAAGCTGCGGTGCATCGTTTGGGAATGTCAAGATCTCGGACCTTGATTTTGCAGATGATGCAGTCATCTTTGCGGAGACTTTAGATGTCCTTTTGGGGGCCCTCGGGGTGCTGAATGAGGAGTCGGAGCCGCTGGGATTATGGGTTTCTTGGGTCAAAACTAAGATCCAGGCTTTCGGTGACATCTTGGATGCTGCTGTCCTGTCTGTCTGTTTGTGGTGAGGATGTTGAAGTCGTGGAGAGATTCACTTACCTTGGCAGTGATATTCATGTCTCTGCTGGCTCTGAGTCAGAGGTCAATAGACGTCTGGGTCGGGCCTGGGGAGTCATGGATTCACTGGATCATGGGGTGTGGCGCTGCCGGTACCTGTACGGGAGGATGAAAGTCAGAGTCTTCAAGTCCTTGGTACTTCCAGTCTTGCTCTATGGATGCGAGACTTGGACTCTGACCAAGGATCTGAGACGGAGACTTAATTCCTTTGGCACCAGGTCTCTTTGGAGAATCCTTGGCTATCGCTGGTCGGATTTTGTGTCCAACGAGCGGTTGCTGAGAGAGACTCGGATGAGGTTTATTACCTGCATCGTCCGTGAGCGTCAGTTGCGGCTGTATGGACATGTGGCTCGTTTTCCTGACGCTGATCCTGCTCACCAGATTCTCTCAGCGGGGGAGTCTCGTGAGTGGAGGAGGCCAGTGGGCCAACCACGTGCCTCGTGGTTGCAGCAGGTTGACCATCATCTCAAGGAGATGGGCATAGGCCTGGCATCTGCCTGGGGGATAGCCAGACGGAGGCCCCTGGAGTACCGGCGGAAAGTAGACGCAGCGACGCGCTGTTCTGGCACATGCTCCCATACCTGACCTACCCTGACATTGGGGCAGTGGGTGGCACAGCTGGACATAAGAAAAGGAAAAAAATGAACAGCAAAACAGGAGAGCAGGGGAGGAAGTACAGTAACCTGCAAGTAAGATGGTTCGATGAGGGAATAATAATAATAATTGGATTTGTATTGTGCTTTTTGCCTGTAGATGCAAGGTACTAAGATAAAGGGTGGGGGAGGGGTGAAAAAGCAAATGAGATGCTGTCTGAGGCACTCAATCCACAATATGCTGAAAGAAAAATTTGGCCATTCCAGCTCGCACAACCATTCCACACAGCCATTCCTCGCAGAACTGTCTCTGACAATCCCTCATCAGAGTTTTGTTTTTTTTAGTCTCCCTGTCAGGGCCGGATTAAGGTCTTCGTAGGCCAAGGCCCTTGAGATTTCGTATGCCAAATTCAAGAGTGACCAAAACGACGATTTTGAACATGAAATTAAATAGGAACAGACTGCAGTAAATGGCGATTTGTCCGACTTTCAAATATACAAATGCCTGAAAAATCCAATTCGGCTTCGAAATTGAGAAACAAACGATACAGAAAACAAATTCGGAGGAATGTATGTATATTCAATTTCCACCCTGCTGAAACACCTTCTTTCATGCCTTTTGGTTAGCAAACGACGCGATCACTTCGGAGAAATTGACCGTATATGTAAAATCTGTGTTCCTATCTTGGCAGGGAGGATTCTGGATGAAATCATCTTCGAGTTCTGCGGAAAGAGTCCATTCAGCAGGATCAGGATTGAAACTACGAGCCGTAGCACTGGCTGCAGTTGTTTCAATGCTTCTCTCGTTGCTTGATGCGACGGTATTGGTATCATCAGTTTTCAAAATGTGATGCAGTGCGAGATTACTTAATCCCTTGACATTGACATAAGAAGACTCTGCATGCGCACATTCCGTTTGCTCATCTCATCTCAACTCTGGTGAGGTGAAATTTTTTTTGAAGATGGATCCAGACAATCTTTTTGTTTCTGTTTCACGCCTCTTCTTTTTGTCACGTTTGCAAGTACCCCTTTCGTGGTGCCGAATATATCCATCGGCAATAGTCAAGAATAAAAAACAACAAATAAGAGCAAAACGAAGAACTGCAAGTGTCAGGATGCTCGATAACTCACAGGAAAGTAAGAGGGTGCCAGTATGTTCATACTCGGCGCGAACGTTACCCCACCCATCAGCCAGACGATCGCGGCGACGCCTGTGATTGGCTGAGTTGTGATGTGATCATATGGTTCCCACGCTCACTGTCGACGATCACTGTATCTGGCAGCATGCCAGCCGCCTGCGCTCACGATGTGTCCAGCCTTCCTGCACATACTGAGTCACATAATTAAGACTGAAAAAAACGTCGTCGGAAATTTTCGTTGGCCAAATAATTTTTGTAGGCCATATATTTTTCGTAGGCCAAGGCTCGGGCCTCACGGGCCAAGTGGTTAATCCGGCACTGCTCCCTGTGACCTCACCAGTGATACCCTCCATGACTGGTAATGGTCCTAGACGGGGACGAGGTCGCATGGCCTTACCATCTACGTGGTTAGCCAAAACTCGTGGAATATTGAGGGCTTGGAAAGCGAAGGAATGATAAAGGACAGTATCTTCTGACATCCATCCTTTTTGACAACTTGCAGGTTGTAGAGGGACAACAAAAGAGCTTCAATACAACAGCTACTCTGTCGATGATGGTCCTGGTTTGCGAGTGCAGATAAATATTTTTGCTTACTTGCACTCAGAAGTCCACCATTTAATATTCTTCTCCGAATCGACTTGCGCGATTGCATCTCCATCATACCATCATCCGGACGCTTGTATAAAACCCGAAAATCTGTGCAACCACAAGCGACACAAAGCCTCATAGCCAGTGTCGGGGCTCAGGAGGGAGAGGGTGCATGCTTGGAAAACATTTTGGCTGGTGGTGTTGGAGAGGGACAAGGAAGAAAACTGAAGTAGTTTCATGTTTTAATTCCACTTTCTCCAAGTGTCGAACCCATTCCATTCTGAATATTTCATGGTGAGTGTGAATGGAGTGGTGAGTAAGGAGAAAGAGGAAGCAATGGCTGCAATGGCCTGTGGAATAGTCGATATGTGGAATAGTCGATAGGTGGAAGTAGTGCTGGTGGTGATGGTAGAAAATATCTTGGGGAATGACCTGAGATGGTAATTCACGACCTACAGTATTTGAATTGTTGGAGGGAAGTGTGGGATTGAATTGCCTCAGGAATGAGTTTCCACAAAATGGAGATATTAAACAATGCCACAAGCGCTGCCTTCAGTCATCCCATTTGTCTTTGGGCATGGTTATGTAGTCTGCCCGCCATCTCAGTCTGGGGGTCTGCGTTGTGTCCCTCAGGACCATAAATGTCGTGATTAACCATATGTGTCCCACTCACTGCATGCAGCCTGCATTCGGTGGTGGGAGACTGCCCGCAACTGACACCAATATGGCTACTCTCTTTGGTGCACATCTCGAAGGTCGTGGGTTGCACATTCTGTGAAGGCACTCTGCTCACTGGATGGTGCGACATCTTGTCAGATTGTAGTACTCCATGTACGGGCACTGAGAGAATTCTCCCTGGGTTCAAACCTTGGCACTGTGACTCGGCTGCTCTTCGCAACACCAATAACATCTGTGGACGTTTATGGTCCATTAGCAACATGACCCCAAGTGGCTGGAATTTGAGTGACTGGTCCACTCGCTCATTCACCAGGAGATAACATTCGAGAAGCAGTTTTGCACCGAGGTATAGACAGATGCTTAACTCCATCTGATTCAGGACCAGCGAATGGTCTTCCTGCGCATCAAGGCTGCGTTTGTCGTTTTGTAATTTTTGGCTGCAGGTTGTTCTTATTACCTTCGCATTCTGTGAAAGGTTATGTATTGGTCGCTGTGTATTTATTTATTTATTTGTGAATATATGTGTGTGTGTGTGTGTGTGTGTGTGTGTGTGTGTGTGTTTGTTTGTTATTCGCATAACTCAGAAAGTATTAAACCAAATCGCTTGAAATTTGGTGGGATGATGGGTTATTATCCAAGGAACATTTGATTAGATTTTGGGAGCGATCGGGTCAAAGGTCAAGGTCAAGGTCACGGAAAGGTCAAATTCGTATTTTTACCATAGCACGGTCAATTTTGATCTAATTGGCATGCAACCGATGCCAAAATGTTCAGAATTCATTGCCCAATCTTGTGATGGGCGACATGACACAATTACGTCATTACCCTTGTTAGCGGTTGGGGGTCAAAGGTCAATGGGGTCACGACCTTTCAAAATATGCGGTTTTTGTCATAATATAACACGGTCAAATCAAAACCGATTTGCATGAAACAAACACCAAAATGTTCACTGTTCTATTCCCCCCACTCTCATGCCAAGAACAAAAAAGTAGCGGAGGCGAAGGTATGTGCTCTACCGAGTGCCCATTCTAGTTTTCAATGTTTTATTCCACTTATTTGAATGGGAGTAAAAGTATCGTGTATGATCAGACTTAACTGGTCACTCAAATCACGATATTGCTCTGCCTAGCTTATATGACTGTTTGTTTATACAGTAGCGGATTAACGCATAGGCATGCAGAGTCCATGTTCAGGTGCCCTGAACTCAAGGTGGGTCCCGAGCTTAGCATGCCTCCATCACTCAAACACTCCAATGAAATGATTGATATGGAACGGCTAGCTTGGCAGGCAACAGTAAGCTGATTGGTAATGGAACACCTTACCATGGCATTTTTTTCCCAAGAAAGGGGGGTGGGGGCAAAAGGAAATAAAACATAGGAAATCCTCCGGATTTTTTATATATCAGTGAAATATATCACAGGGAAATATATCAGTGTTTCTCTACATATATATTTATTTATATTTATATATATATATATATATATATATATATATATATTTATATATATATATATATATATATATATATATTTATGTTTCTATATATATGTATATATGTATATATGTGTATATATGTATATATGTATATATGTGTATATATGTATATATGTATATATGTGTATATATGTATATATGTATATATGTGTATATATGTATATATGTATATATATATATATATATATATGTATATATATATATATATATATATATATATATATATATATATTTATATGTATGGTGTGGTGCGATTGCAAGGAGTTGAGGTGGGGAAGGTGGATTGGTTTAAATACTTGGGATCAACTGTCCAAAGTAACGGAGAGTGTGGGAGAGAAGTGAAAAAGAGAGTGCAGGCAGGATGGAGTGGGTGGAGAAGAGTTGCAGGAGTGATTTGTGACAGAAGGGTAGCTGCAAGAGTGAAGGGGAAAGTATATAAGACGGTAGTGAGACCAGCTATGTTGTATGGTTTGGAGGCGGTGGCACTAACAAAAAGACAGGAAGCGGAGCTGGAGGTGGCAGAGTTAAAGATGCTGCGATTCTCGTTGGGAGTGATGAGGATGGATAGGATAAGAAATGAGTATATTAGAGGGACAGTGCAGGTAGGACGGTTTGGAGACAAAGTGAGAGAGGCGAGATTGAGATGGTTTGGACATGTGCACAGGAGGGAAACGGAGTATATCGGGAGAAGGATGTTGAAGATGGAGCCGCCAGGCAGGAGGAGAAGAGGAAGGCCAAAGAAGAGGTTCATGGATGCGGTGAGGGCAGACATGTGGGTGGTTGGAGTGTCAATGGAAGATGTGGAGGATAGAGCGAAATGGAGACGGTTGGTCCGCTGTGGTGACCCCTTACTGGAGCAAGCCAAAAAAGGAAGAAGATATAAACATGTGTACATATATATATATATATATATATATATATATATATATATATATATATATATATATATATATATATATATATATATATATATATATATATGAGTGTACTGGGCCAGGTGTATGCCGTGGTTATAATAGGTGTACCATATCCCTGTGTCGTAAGAGGCGACCAGGGTTGCGTCAGGAAGGGCATCCGGCATAAAACCTGTGCCAAATCATTATGCAGATCATAACGGATGATCCGCTGTGGCAACCCCGAACGGGAGCAGCCGAAAGAAGAAGAAGAAGAAAAAGAAGAAGAAGAAGAAGATGTTGTTGTTTGTCTTTCGGCTACTCCCGTTCGGGGTCGCCACAGCGGATCATCCATTGTGATCCACATACTGATTTCGCATAAGTTTTACGCCGGATGCCCTTCCTGACGCAACCCTGGTCGCCTCTTATGACACAGGGATATGAATTGGGTTTCGCCATGATTCCGGGCTGCCCTATATCCTCTCATAGCACGGCCCAGTGCAAGGCTCCATCCTCAAGCGATCCTCCAAACCAAGCCTCCGAGTAGCCGGATTACAGGCGCACGCCACTTCGCCCGGTATATATATATATATATATATATATATATATATATATATATATATATATATATATATATATATATATATATATATATATATATATATATATATATATATATATATATATATATATATATATATATATATATATATATATATTTTTTTTTTTTTTTTTAAATATTTATATGTATTGATATGTTGAAGATGCTACCTTTTTTAATACCATGATATTTCATTCATCATGTTGCATGTACTTGCTTGCAAATTTTCTTCTTCTTTTACCTTTTCTTACTTTCATATTTCTTAATTTACCTTTTCTTCTTGCTCTGTGTGGCTTATCATTGCACCGACTGACACTGATGCTTTGCATTGCTGCTTTTTAACTGTTGCTCATTTTTATGAACCGCTCACCAATACGCCAAGGTTGCCGGAATTCACATGTCTGTGCAGTATTTTGTACTCTTGCATAGACTGGTTATGCAAACACCTTGCTCAAATGGCAATAAGGTTTTTCTATTACAAAAAGGCATTCTAAATTGACCTCTGATTTGACTGCAGGCTCATTTTACACTGGTAAGCGAAGGGTTAATGCCAGCAGTGTACCTTTGGCAGCCTACTTTGTCAGAGCCATTTAAGTGATTAATGTGGGAACACTTTGGGGTGGGGTTTAATGCTCGTGCATGAAAGAGAGCGTTATTGGCTCACTTTTCTCTGATATAATCAGAACCGACTTCATGCCATGCTTCAAACACGTCTCGACTCTGCCTTGCACGCAGACATCTCATGCTCAATCGCCTCAATTCATTGAGCTGCAGAGACAACTACATTAGCCACGTGCAGTCTTTGGCCACCTAAACAGTGCACATTTTGGCAAAAACAAATGTAGGCAAAAGTAAATAAATAAATAAATATAGCTTTTTTAAATTCCAGTCTTTGGAGCGGCAGAGCAAAATGTGTTTCAAGTTGATGGTATGTAACTTCAGCCCACAAAATTCCCTTGATAATACATGAAAGCATGTTTTAGAAAAAATACAATTTACCTTTTTGTCGTTAAATTGTTTAATAGACATTTGGTATCTGGCAATTTTTATCTTTAATAGCATTCTTGCGTTTCTTTTTTTTCATAACGTACTTATCTTATCTTTTGTGTATGATTCCTTAAAATTGAATGAATAAATAATTCAAAGTTGGGGGTGGGAAAAGGGAATTTATTGAAGTGAATTTAACACAAAATTCTAAATTTTATTGGTTAATAATTGAGTCCATATTGGTAACATCAAGTATAATCTGATTATTTTTCACCCACAATGTTGAGCTTTACTCTGCTGTCACTATATATTGCCTATAAGTGCAAAAGACCTCAAAACAAGGTGAGGTAATGAAATACAACACTGCATTTTCCAGATACTATTGCAATGGTGAGGTTTGTGTGCATGACTGTTGTAGGAAATATGATTCTACAATGTATTTTGGGTATGAGCTATATTTACCTTTGTTGCTTGAAGCAGCTGTGTACAGTGACTTTGGTTTCAGAACATTTGTTTGGCTTGGAGAATAATACCATATCATTTGCAAATAGTAACACCACCCCATGGCAACACAAAGCATACACTTTTATACTAATTATATACCCATTCTTGAATCCCTTGAACATTTGAGCAATGCCAAAAGAGATTTATTTGCATGCCATTTCATAAATTCAGCTCACTTAGAGCTTTGTTGTTATGTGTTTGTAACTGCTGTGTGTGCAACTTTAGTGAAAATTTGCCTTGATAATAAAGATATCCATGTAACTTTCATTTTTGTATCATTGGTAAATCGGAACAAGATCATGAATAAACAACAAACATAAGGTAGTCGTTCTGATGTTTTGGTCATGGGTTAACCTTCATCAGTTACTACGCTCGTTACATTGCCAGATTAATGTCTTACTCCAGTGGCAGGAAACCATTTTGTGAACATTTGGTGTTGCATTTTGTGTATTTCAAGATTTCTATATTTCCTTGCCAATTTTGATTATTCAGTTTCTGTTCATTTTGCTTCTTCTTCTTGTATTTCAATACATAACTTGTTCGGTAGTTTTGAACATGTTTGCTCCTTATTTTTATGTTGAAGGAACTCAAGTGCATCATGCACCCATGTAAAGACTTCAGAAAATCTTCCCTAGGCCTTTAGTTTTGCATGTGACGGGAGCTGATCACGCACAAACCATGATGCTGTGGCTTGGATTGCTGCCACCAAGGCTCCTTTTCACCACTGCATAGGCCATGGGTGCAACAGTAAAAGCGCTTAGTGCAAAGCCTGGAGATTGCTGTGGTTTGGCCTAGCCCTCAGAGAACCGTTGAAGCTCGAACCTTCTGCTACTTTTGCCCTGCAGTGCCATGATAGATTCCTTTGGCCAACTTTATGAAACCAACTCTTCTTAATGTCTGGCATTAGGAAGAGAATAATGTGACTTGCATGTCCCGACTTGGATTTGCAGTCTTTTTAGGGCACATTTTCCTGGGCTTTGCTGACAAGTTTCATTCAAATCATGAAATAGAATTTATAATGCATTTGATTGGCATAGAGTTTGCAACTGAGGCTGTTTTACAAAGGGTGGAATGAACAACACATTGGGGAAAAAGTGAAAGTGCATTGTGCATTGTAATTGCTCCTAAACTATCGATACATTTGCAATATAATTTCCACAATGCTTTCTCTTGTCTTGGCGCTGTGAGCTTCCAATTTTCCAATGATCTTGCTATGTTCTTCTTTTCCTTTTCTTTATTCACGTGTTTATACATTTGCATAATTTAATGGTAATTTTTTGCTTCATCATTGTTACGCTTATGATTAACCATGTCAGTTGTACAGAAAGCAATACTTGCTTGCCACTGTCCACTCTTAGAAAGCGTTGTCTTAATTTGCTTGTTACTCCACGCACATGAAGCGATAAGTGGGGCGAAGCAATTTGTTCACTTTCTCTGTCTGTCTGTCTGTCTGTCCACAAACCTCAGTTTATGATCAAGGAACAACTTGATTTCAATGGAATGTTATATTTTGTACACGAATCAGAAAATGAACCTGCAGTTCAGCAGTACTTTGGGGCTGAATTTGTCCCGATCACACATGCGCAGAAGAAGAATGAGATAATTTTTATACTCTGTTTGCCTGTCTAGTGCAATCAAACAAGATTGAGAATCATTCCAAACAGGAAACCTACTGTTTATACCGACATTATAAAGGACACAAACAGGCACAAAGAACTAATGTAACATGTTCAACAAGGTGGTGTAAAAGATGTTTTATCAACAGCAGTAAACTTCCCCCCAAAAATTTTCTACAACCATTAAATTCTTTCTTTTATTTCGATTGAATCATGTACCTGAACACTGGAGAACATGGATTGCCTTTTGGCACTTTCAAAAACCTTTCGTTTAGTAGAACTTGGATAAAACAGTATGTAATTTTACATCATCCTGACCAATCAAACATGCCGCTCGCAACCCCCCCCCCCCCCCCACGTCCTTGTTTCTCAACACTGCATGGGATAAGGTGTTGTATGAACACACCAGTTCATTTAATTGTCAATGTTCTTTTACAATATTTCCTTGTATTTCTAAATATAATGACAACCCTGAAGTTAATTGGCTCTTAACCTGGGGGGTGTGAGTAATTTCCAGAGGGGGCGTGAGCCCGGAGAAAAAGTAGGAATTTCTCGAATTATTTTTGGAATTCTCTTAAGTGTATATGCATAATATCGTGATGAACATAAAAAAAAAAAGTATCGCCTTTAATAATTTTCGTTTTCTATTCGCTACGAGGCCTACCATTTTCTGTATTAAAATTGATTTTAAAATTTAACATTTATTTAAATTTAATATTAAAATTGATATTTTATTTCAATTTTAATATTAAAAAAAAATTTTTTCACGGATTTGCAGTACCCATTTCTAACTAAATCATTCGCAATGAGTGCAAAAAAGTGGAAGTATCTTGACGAATATGTTCGATTTGGATTTGTGTCCCTCCGAAAGGGTTACACAGAGGTACCCCAGTACGTAATATGCTACAAGACTGAGCAATGATGGCATGTGGCCCACACGCTTGGAACGCCACTTGAAGACAATGCATCCTGCTCTCGCTGCCAAACCCAAGGCATTCTTTGAAACAAAAAGGCAGTCCTTGAAACAAGCAAAGATGGACAGCAGTGGAGCATTTTGGCAACAGACTTCAAAGGTTGTTGAGGCTTCCCAGGAGATCGCCATGTTGATTGCAAAGAGCAAAAAGAGCCATAATATCGGAGAGACTCTCATAAAACCAACTGTACTGTATGCAGCAGAGCTTGTTCTCGGGAAGGATAGTGCAAACAAGCTTTCCCAAATCTCTCTATCAAACGATACTGTCAAGGGAAGGATCGATGAAATGTTTCAAGACATCAAAGATCAAGTTCTCGACCACGTAAGAGCTTCTCCTTTATTTGCCATCCAGTTGGACGAATCATCAGTAACATCCAGTTGTTACTCAGTGTTCTCATCTACTCATGTATTCGTTTCATGTCAGGCAATAGTGTCAACGAGAAAATGCTCTTCTGTCATCCCATGGATTGTTATACAACAACAACAAATATTTTTCAAGTGGTACAAACCTCTTCCAGGAAAATCAACTTTTGTGCGACTCACTGGTAGGGTTGTGTACTGATGGAGCTCCGGCCATGCTTGGTTTGCAATCTGGTTTCATAACAAGAGTGAAAAAAGTCCATCTGCTGTAGGTATGCACTGCATCCTTCATTGTGAAGCCTTAACATCCAGAACTCTACCTGCTGAAATGAGGGATGTCATGAACCTGAGTATCAAGGTAATCAACTTCATCAAAGCTGGAGCCTTAAACAGTCGTCTCTTCAAACAGCTGTGTGTGGATATGGATTCTGAACATCAAGCCTTGCTTTTCCACACAAACGTATGATGGCTTTCGAAAGGAAGCATGTTTGGACAGCTTTATGAACTATGACAAGAAGTGGCAACATTTCTAGATTCGCAGCAGAAAGCAGATCTCCATGACAAGTTGCAGTCTGAAGGATTTTTGCTATCTCTAGTTTACCTGGTGGACATCTTTGAAACCATCAACCTCAAACTCCAAGGGAAAAATATCAACATAATTATGCACCATGACGTCATTCGAGCCTTCATGGCCAAACTCGACCTCTGGAAATGTTGAATTCAGGATGGAAATACAGCCAGTTTTGCTAACTTGGATTCTGCTCTCATTCACAGTTACCTTGATTCTGAGTTAAAGAAACAAATAATTACTCATCTGACTGCATTGAAAGCAGAATTCATCAGATACTTTCCGGATATAGATGAGAAGCGCGAAGCCTGGTAATTCATTAGGAACCCATTTCAATGTGAAGTCGCTGATATTTCAGACGAAGTGCAAGAGGAGTTTCTTGAGTTAAAGTTCAACTCCTCGGCTGAAGAAGACTTTAAAAAACTGGATCTGGAGACGTTCTGGGTCACGTACCTTCCTGTTTACCCTTTGATCTCACATCAAGCTCTTCGGATTCTGACACTGTTTGGATCAACGTATCCTTGTGAAGCTGCATTTTCCACGCTCGTTGCTGTCAAGACCAAGTACAGAAACAAGCTGAACGTTGAAGGGGACTTGTGTTTGTGCTCTCTCTGGCATTCGACCACGCATTCAGGATCTGGTAGCTCAGAAGCAATGTCAGGTATCTCACTCATTAAATGTCATCGCATTCAATATGCTGTGTATATGAGTGTTGCTTATACAGAATTCTTTGTTCAATAAAAACATGCATTTTTTTCAGTTTTTCCTTTTACTTCAGGAGGGATTTTAAATCATTTGGTTGAAGATGTGAGGATGAAAGGGGGGGGGGCGTGGAGGCAAGGACCAACTACTAGAGGTGGTGTGGTGGTTAAAAGGTTAAGAACCACTGCTGTAGTTGGTGCCAGGTCATTCGATATAATTAGATGAAATAACTGAAATTCTGAATAGAAGTCTGATAACTAGATCCACTTACTTTCTTCAGTCGTGTAAATCGATATTGCATTATTTTGGTGGTGATTATTTTTATAGCACGGACAGGTGAGGTGGTTGGTGACGTTTTTGTACGAGTAGTTTATTCTCACAAAATGAGGACATATTTGCAAGTTCTTTGTCTTGTTTTACCAGATGTGTTCTTTCCATTTGCACAGTAGCATGCCTGTGGGTTTCAGAGGCATCCCTTGTTTTTTTCTGTCTTTATGGTTCCCACTATTCAGCACAGGCTACGCTTGTGTGCAGATAGGAGAATTGAAATATTCTAGATAGGTGGCTTGTGAAATGGTTTGAAATAATGTTTCATCTCCTCGTGACTAATTTTAGCTTGTGGTCAGCTATCTTTGTTTTGGGATGAATATTTGTATGAACAGAGTAGTTTTGTTTTTCAAATTCTTGTGTGCTTGGTGGGAATGATGCACAGACTTTTTTTCTTTTTAATGGAAGAAAGCTTTGGTGAAATAGGTGGTCATTTTGATGCAATCTCTAATAAAGCTGTGCCATTGACTTTGAAATTTGTAAAGTAACCATATTTTGGAAAATTTCTCAGGATTGGGTTAAAATACACATTTTACTGAAGGTGTTTTGATCTTGCAACCACCACTTCAGAAGGCCAGACATTACAAACACATTTTGGGCTCCATGAAATGTGATGTCAACTTATCAAGGTCTTGGTGATCTCTGGATGCTTGTTAAACTGCACCATGGAATGGATAAGATAATACTTTATAGAAAGGTCTTTTGTCGATGAGATAATCACTCAGCATGGTAGGAGGCAAGTCAGGCATCCACCACTTTGAGCATCAAAGAAACGTTCACAACACCATGGTCTCTGGCAGACTTGCCTTCCTTGTCCTCCTGCCTTGAGCTGTTTGACGCCACGGCGTCTTTTGAACATGTTCTTCGCTGACTGTCTCCTGGACTCTGCTTGTTTTGAAGGCCCACGCTTGGCTCTGGCACCAGGCACTCAAAACAACCGTCCTTTCAAAATAATTTTGTGTAGTAATGTGGATGAGAAATTCTGATTTATTTTGCAGTGGAAAAGGTAGAAATAGACAGTTTGCAGGCATGCCTTGAAATTGTTTAACTGGTTTGGTAAATGCTTTCCCTGGCAGATAATTGGCTGCAATTTAATTCTAACCGATGCAGCTGATGTTGAAATAATTACTTTTCGTTTTTCACAATGTCTGCAATTGTACTGAGTTTATCACTAATATCTGTTCGCAGACATTTTGCATTCTTCATTGGATTCAATCAGCTCGTCATTGTCTCTGCTTTCATTATAGTGATAGATTCAGCGTTGTAACATTGTCAACCATCAAAAGGCAACATTTGGTACTGAAAAGGCATCTGCAAATCGACAATACTCGGTGAAAGATGATGTGCTGTAACATTTTCCAGCTGTGGCCATTCGCGGAGAAACGGTGGCGCGATGTGTGCATGTGTGCATGCACGCAGTGTACTCGCGTACACAGGAATATGCAAGATAATGTAAAGCATCAAAATAACAATTTTTTTGTGCTCCTGAGCAACCATTGTTCGAATAGTTTGAACACGCATTGAGTTTCTTTATAATGGGTGTTGGCAACTGACACTGCTTTCTCTCCTGTCATCACCATTACATAAGCTTTTTTCCACTGACACAATCCCATATTCGACATTCCACTGTGTGTGTGCGTGCGTGCGCGTGTGTGTGCACACTATCGTTGGTTATCTTCATGCGTGTGTTTCAGAAGGTGCAACGGCATTCTCCCAGGGCTTAAAGTATCCATCTCTGTTTTGGTAGGATTCGTGTACCAAGCTGTGAAGATTTTTTCTTCTCAAAATTTTATTCCAAGGTCTCTTTTCAGGATTGTCACTGAGCCCTGGACAGCTTCCAACTGCAGTTTGTTTGTAATAATCTTCCCAGGGATATTTTTTACAATCTCCATTTAAGGTTCTTCTCGATCATTCCCATTGCGCCAATTATTACTGGTACAATATCACTGGTGTGTGTGCGTGCACGCACGTGTGTGTCACCATTTTTCTCAGAGATGGCCAAACGGTTCTTTGTCAAACTTTTAGAGATTCATCAGTGAGTGTCGGGATTGTTTTATGAAAAAACTTTTTTTTGAAGATTTTGAAAAAAACAAACTTGTATCTGTGCTCTGAAGCACCCCAAGTCTGTGCCCTGAAGGGAGGGGTGGGGGAGGGGGTGGGACAATGTGGGACCTGAATCCACTTACCCTAAAATACAACTCCCCACTCTAGTCTAAAAACCTGCATGTAAAAGTTAAAATGAAAGTCCATCCATATTCTAACCCATTGCTCCACTAATCCTACACATTCATTCACGAGAGCACATACTTTACTGTTTCTATATCCGAATGCAACTTAAACAACGTGTTGTTGGGATGAGGGTGAGTGCACCAGCAGGATCTCATCTTCTTGCTTCTCGAGTCTATGAAGTCTGTTTTGTTCTGGTCCCCCTACCCGGTAGCATTTCCCTTCCCCAACATTGTCTATCAGGGTCCTGGGTCCTGGCACTGCAAGTGTTCTCAGTTAACACGGGGCCTCTCAGCACCCGGTGCTTTCCCTGGCTTGAATGGCCTCTCCACCTCGGAGTTCTTCAGGCCTTTATGGCCCTAATACACCATTGCACAAAAGGGCCCTTGTGGCCTCCAAAGAGGGTCTTCGGCCTGCATAGCCGACAGCATGACAAGCAAATTGCCCTTGTGGCCCATCAAGCAGCAGAAGAAACTCGGCCCATTTGGCCTCCACACAGGTATTTATTCTGGCCTTTATGGCCCAACAAAATGGCACAGATGCAGTTAAATAGTGGCAGATGGCACAGCAGGTGCAAGTAGCATGGCTTACAACAGATGGCATGGCTGGCAGGTCGGTGGCAAACATGGCAAAGTTAGCCAGGCAGATGGCATGACATGAATGACTGGCAGATGTTATGAGTGGCTGGCAGATCTCTGTTCTTGCGTATGGCAACTTGGCTGCCGAGTAGCTATCATTTCTTGGAGCACGGCTGTGCTGCTGATGCTGTGCCCCTCTACTAGTACACTGGTACTCATTTCACCGACCTCGGAAGGATGACAGGCTGAGTCAACCCCACCTGGTGTTAATTCAGCAGCCAACGGGCCTTGAACTCAGGATCCTAGAATCCCAAGCCAGCCACCCTAACCATGAAGCCAACACCAGGCTTTCAAGGCTGACAGATGTCTTGGTCTTGGTGGCAGGAATGTGCGACAGCAGCAGATAGGATGGCCAGCTTCAGTCCTAACCTACCCTATACCTGATGGACCCTGCTAATCCCTCTGTCTTGTCATAGCTCCTGACCCCCAAAATCCCTCTGGGCTAATCTATCCCTCCTCGTCCCCTAACTTTGGAATACTAAACTATCTCCCGGGAGGAGATCAAGGCAGTTGCTGTGATTAGGAGGTTTCGTGGCCTCAAATGGCTCACTGGCGGAGTGACCTAAGAGGAGGGGGGGGGGTGACACCTTTCCCTGCAGGCACAATTTGGGACACAATTGGTCCTTATAAATGCCAACGACCCTACTCCGTTTACCTCCAGTGGTCGCAGACATCAAAAATAGTGTTAAGAGGAAGCATCTCCAACTTTCCTTACACCTTTCAAAAGCACTTTCTCATTTATCTTTAAGTCCCCCCCCCTCTACTGTGCTTCAAATAAGCAAGTAACCCACCATCCCACTAGCTGGTGCTCTATCATTTTGGGTCCCACCCTCAAATTTGCTCTCTCTGTACGATCAAACACAATTTCATGGCTGGGCAGTTTGGCTCCCTCTGCAGGCGTCTGCCTGCTTTCCAAATGTGGCACCCCAGGGCCTCTGGGGCCACCTCCAAGCAACCTGCTCCACCAAATTCTGGGGTGCTCTCTCTGGCTCCCCCACAAGTGCCCTCCCAGGCCCGTGGCACCTCGAGGCCTCTACCCAGGTGTCCGAGCCGACTGCACAAAATTTGGCATTGCCGATGGGCCTATTTGCCTGCTTCAGGTTATTGCATACCCATCACCTGGGTGCCCTTTTCCAAATACCTACACACCATGAGTCACACACCCAACCCATCAATTTCACTTTTGCAGCACTTATTATAAACCTTACTTCTTCCAGCACCGACAACAGAACGGCATCCATGTTCCAAAACAGCTGAATCCCCTCTATCTACCTAATCTAAACGGGGATCCCTCTCCACAGTTTTGATGCTGTTACCTGCTTTGGTGTTTATTGTTGCCAGGATCCTACTTAAAATTGCGGTACGCAGTGTGCTGAAACATGTGGACAAAGTGTAATGGGAGTTACCCATGCTTCATCGGTCTTCAAAATTTTATGTTGTTGTGTAAATCTAATTACTTCGCAGGTGTGAAGTAATATATTTTGCTATTCAACAAAGTAGGTTTGGTCATCACACGTGAACTGTCTTCGATTTGATCCAAATAACTGAAACTTTAACTCATCTGTCCAAAGCACCTTTGACCATTGTTCTATAGTCCAATTTCTGTGTTCTTGCACAAACTTCCCCTTTTTGATGTGTTTTCTTCACGCAACACATCCTTCAAAGTCCTGATTTCAAAAGTGACTTCCTTACTGTTGATGGATGGACAACAACTACTGAACCTTCTGCCAGTTCTGTTGTCAATTCAACACTTGTCTTCTTCCTATTCCTTAAGAATATTATCTTCTAGTATTGCTCGTCCTTGTTTGATAGCTTTTTGGGTCTTGCAGTCCTTGGTTTGTCAATCACATATCAGGTTTCTCCGTTCTTGTTGATTGTGCTTTGGACACCACACCTTGAAAACCGAGTGATTTGAGCTATTTCACCCAATGTCTTTCCTTCTTTATGCAAAAACACAATTCTGTGGCAATGTTCTCCTGAAATTTTAGCCATTTTGTTTTAAGCTAACAGTTAATCCTGATAGATCTGTATTATGCAGTATGAAAAGTAGGCTTTTAGCTTGATGGATGTGTCGAGAGAAAAACCTAATGTTGACCGTTTCATGTGTAAAATAGGTCATTTTCACGTTGACAGTGGCTTCATGTGTAGGCGAAGTTGTCCTGTTTTTGTATATCATTGGAAGGCAGCAGTGTTTGTGATGAAATAGGTTAGCTCGGTTCAGAATGTTGTGTGATCTGTCCTTCCTGTCTGAACTGGTGGGGTAAGGTGAAGGGACCTCAGAGTGGGTCATTTACTGTATACGAGGTCATCCTTGCACAGGGCACCATAATGTCAATCCCTTTTTCCCCTTCCTCTGACAACTGCATGGGTCTGATGGCGTGATGATGCCAGAGACATCAGTCTTCACCTGGGTTGGGGCCTCCCGGGAGGGCTATCCGATTGTGGTAGCAACGTGGCTTGTTGGCCGTACATTCTGGCAAGGAGAAGCACCGCTATTGGCCGAAGCTGCAGGGTGTCGACTGATTGGGCTGACAGCAGGAACACGCCGTCCCAGTGGCCGCGTCGTGTCATCTGGTGGGCAAAAGGAGGTTGGAGTGGGGAGAATTTAAATAGCAGATAAGCTGCTTTTATTCTCATTTACTGGGAGGTTCTTGGTATGGGATGCTGTGCCACAATATCCACCCAGTATGGGCCTGCTCTGCACTCCATGCTGTTCCTTCGGGGACATTTGGACTTTGAAAGGCTTTGCCGTGTGTGTATGTGCGTGTCTTGGCCATTATTGGGGTTATTATTTTTTTATGTAAATTTAGGTTTTCTTTAATTTTATTATCTTTCATCATGTCCCACATTCCGCTGATACTCCTTTCGTAAATGTGTCTTGTTGCTGAGTATTTATTATGAAGCAATTCCTTATTTTGTAAGTTGTGCATGCCTGCTCCATTCTTCACCTCCAGTGTGTTGCTTGATTCTGTATATTTGGCATCCCTGGTGTGAATCATTGAATCAAATTAAAATCCTGATAACCAATGCAGGATAAGCCCACACTCAGAACAGGATTGCTCGCCCAACCGCTCGTGCATGCGACTGACCAAATTGAGCTCAAAGCCTGGCCGTCTCTTGAGGCGAGACCTCAAAGTATGTATTTTCTCACCAAGCACCATTCGCGGTTGTGTGATGGGGAGCATCCACCATGACAGGTACTTTAAATTCCTTGTAAAGGGTGAACATAAAGAAGAATTTCACAGGGAACTTGTCCACATAATTTGCCGATTTATATCTTTCACATTTTTTGTGTTTCAATGGTGCCTACATTTTGAAAATGGCCATGATTTAGTCGGGAAGTTTGAGTATTGTCATGCACAATCAGTTGATGCAACTTGAGCAAACATTAATAGCTAATTTTAGAGAATGGCAAGATTACCTAAAGTAAAATGCAGAGCAATGGGTTTTCAGATTTGGACGTGTGGAAACAATCATTCATTCCCACTTGAATAATATTATCGTTCGTGCAAAGTGGGTACCAAAGCACTGCTTGTTTGATCAAAAGGCAACTTGTATGGCTGTTGCAACACAGCTTCTCGAGTTCAACTATCTAGGTTGGGGTTTGACTTATTCAAGAAGATTATGAGATGTTGAGACCTCAGTCCATTATCTCTTGTCAGTGTCAAGCTAACATGACATGGAGATTATTGTCCCCATCTCAAAATAAAACTTCAGGTTCAGCCACCAGCTGAAAAGTTCATCGCAGTTGTGCTTTGGGAACATTATCAGTTTAATTTAACCTGCTTTGGTGGTGTATTGGTTCGAGTGTCCGCTCTGAGTATGCGAGGTCGGTGGTTCGAACATACCAAAGATATCAAATACTTTGAAAAAGTGTACTGGCTGCTTCCTTGCTTGATGCTCAGCATTTAAAAGGA
This sequence comes from Eptatretus burgeri, assembly GCF_056783735.1. NCBI lineage: Eukaryota > Metazoa > Chordata > Myxini > Myxiniformes > Myxinidae > Eptatretus > Eptatretus burgeri. The sequence continues at coordinate 114,561,868 of NC_140963.1, read as the reverse complement.
TAGAGCAAGGACAAACAACCATACGTTGGTAATAATAACACAGGCTTTGATGAGCCTAATGGCCTCCTCCTGCATTAGAAGCTACTTGAAAGGGAGCATATTATATATTTATTTTATAATTCATGTGGAATTAATTTGACATAGTAAAACCAAGGCATAATACTGCATTAACTTTCTGTGCAATTAAGTGAGATGAGCAATATGCTGCTAATGGGCAGGTATACTCTTTCAGGTTGTGACTGTTGCATGGTAATGCTCACCCTTACACTGCAAATATGACAACTAGTACTCTAGTGCAGATGTGTTAGGAAGTTCTAAGTCATCCGTCATGCAGTAGAGAATTGTAACAAGGTGATTTTAAAACGGTTGCATGCCCATCACAAAGGTTTCTACTCAGATGGCATAAAGGTGCTACTACTGTACTGTACATCTTTGGGACAAGTTCACACTTTCAGCAGGGAACTATGTTGAGAAATAAGTGAATAAAATGTCCACGTCGTCTTTGAACAGCCTTCATATGTAGTCATGACCTTGATGCTCATGGAGAGGCATTGCAATAGAGTAGAGGATCAACAAGCCGAGGAGAACAAGGAATACACAAGAATACCATAGGTGTGAGTAAATAAACCCAAAGGCAGCCAAAAAGGGAAGGTTTTGGAAGAAATATGAAAGTTTAAGGGTATTTGTAGGTATGCGAGCCAACATATAATGGTAGTAGTGTGGATTCTATATTTATCTATATTTATAGTGTAAATTTATAGCATGCTCGTATTTATAGTGTGCATTAAATCTAGGCTCTATTTATATTTTGCTGGTACAACTGTGAGAATTTGTAACCTCCTGCCCTTGCCGCCCCCCCCCACCCTTCCCTCATTTTCCCCTCTCAACTAGAATATGTTGAACTTTTCTTATTGCATTACATTAACTGTGATTGTTTTTGTCTTAGGCTGCCAGGCTTGGTCATGTGGGATTGAATAATTATTTTTAATTCAGTAAAATTGGAGCATTTTAAATGCATGAAAGACGAGTGTCTAGAATCTTACCTTTTCGGTTGAATAGCATTGAACCTTGAACACCTGAGCCTTGAATATGTTGGTGGGGGGGGGGGGGATCAGGACACTGCCTGAATAAATACTCGTCTTTTATAAGTTGAACTGTTTAAATGTAATGGGTATACAGAGTTAGAGGAGAAAGTAAAGAAATTTGTAAAGTGGTACCTCTGTTATCCTCCTCTATTATGTTGTTCTATGAACCTTGCATGCATGTTTTATTCAAAATAATTATGAAAACGGTGAGGAAAAGGGGTATAAAGGGGCAAAAAATACAGTAACACCACCCTTCCTTCTGGTTGTTATCTCCATTTGTGGGTTTCAGGCGGTAGGAGGGAATTCTCCAAAAACTCAAAATCTCCACCTATTTTTGGGTAAAGGATCATGATTCATGAACCAAACTGTTGAAGTTTCATTCTCATAGCCTCGTTCCAAGGGCTCTTTACAAAATCTTCACTGAACCTCTGACAGCCTCCAGTTGTAGCTCATTTGTCGTGATATTCCCCAGAATGATTTTTAAATACTCAGTGAGGGTTTCCTTTATCATTTCTGTAGCTCCAACTATCACTGGTACAATTTCAGCTTTCTTCAATTTACACATCCTCTTGGCCTCATTTTTCAGATCCTGGTATTTAGTCATTTTCCTGATTTCTGTAGCATTTAGTCCAAAGTCATTGGGAACCGAGACCTCGATCACCAATGCCGTTTTTTCCTTTTTGTGTTTGAGTGCTATGTCCAGACACAGTTCTTCGTTTGCAATGTCCACACTTGATGGGATCATCTTGTCATGCATGAGCATTATATGTTCATTTTCAAGGATCTGATTTAGTTTGTGTTTCCATGATTATTCTGGGACCAGGATGTTGAAATGTTTACAGATGTGGCAGTGGATTACTCTGCAGATGCTGCCATGTCTTTCTGTGTACAGCTGTTACGACATGAGTTTTACACATCCCAAAAGGAGGTGGCTGGTACTCTCTGTTTCTACCCCACAAAACCTGCATTTGTCTGATTGACTCAACAGTTACCTGTTGATACTTTACACACTGATTTGTTGTTATCCAACAAATCATAAAATTCCACACATGTATAAAGCTTATAAAAAAAGTACAGGTAGTTATACTTAATTTGCATAGTAGTAGTAATAGCAGTAGTCGCAGCTCTGAGTTCTGAAATACTACATGCCACAAAATCAAATTTTTGGTTGGTGAAGGATATTCCTTCTTAGAAATTGTGCCAAATCTGCATTTCCGCAAGACCTCTGACAGTCTCTTGGAGTACGTGAAATCTCTACTGATTATAATGGAAGTGGTTAACGCAATACAGTACACCTAAACTCTAAAATGGTTAAGTATCTCATGCTGTATTGTTTTCCTGATATACGATGGAGATCTTCTAAATGACCTTGTATTGTAAATACAGGTGGGAATGTTATCTCGATACTGTAACATATTGTCTCAGACGCGGTCCAGATATCTCTGAAAGGCTGATGCATCGATAAAAAGACCACAGACGCCGTCTACAACACTCACCTTTGGTCGGATCCTCGATCTCAGGGTCGGTTTACCGTACTGGCAAGATTATTGAAGTAGATGGGCAACCCTGCTGGCGGTCGTGCAACGGATGGTAATTGGCCAAGTGGACCAACATTAGGCGATGCACCCTATTGTCTCTCAGTGTCCAATTAACTGCTTGGGCTAATTACCCCAGGAGTGCTATCCCAGACCAAAACCCAAACAGGATAAGTCGACACAATGCTAAATCTTTCACAAGTGTATTACAAACAGGGCAGAAATTGTAAAGATAAATGGCAGTTAGGATTCAAACAAAGACTTAGTGGGAAAACACAGGAATAGGTGATGCAGGCAATTTACACATTTTACAGGCATGTATACATTTCCCCTTGTCCCTTACACGATAAACCCACCATTGGATGCCTTAAATCGATCACTTAGCACTCTTAAAAAAATAGGAAAAAGGTACCAGACAGCCAAATACATGAGAGAGCGAGGGAGGAGGGGTGAGAAGTGGTAGCGGTGAGAAAGAAGTCGTGAGGGGTTGTTTGCGTGCCCTGACACACTTTCCACAACCCAACTGGATTATGCCACCCAATAGTTCAGTGGTTCTAGCTCGCCTCCCACACACTCTCTCCCAGGCTTCTCCCTCCACTCCGTTCACGCCCTTATCGTCTGGGGTGCCCGATGATATTTGGCTGCACGGGATGCACTGTGCAACTCGAGCGTTAATGATGACCGGTGATGCAAGGTGAGGCGGGCAGCTCTACTCTGACCAGGCAGCGTAGCAACAGCTGGGCTGTGGCGAAGGTCCATCGGGCTTGGTGGTGGTATTTGTGTGTGGGGTGAAAAAGCCGCAAAGAATATGAAAAGAGCGAGTTGAAAAGTCAGCAAAGTGTACCGAACTTTGGAAAGTGAGGAAGAAGCTCCAAGTCTGGAAAGAAAGTCGGAAAGTGTCGAAGTGAACATTGGAAAGGAAACTCAGAAAGATAGTTGGAAAGTAATGTCTGAAGCGAACGTAGCCCCCTGTTAGTGATTGGCCGGGACCTGTCCCTCTGCTCAGCAATGGAGTCGAATTGGTGAAGCGGCACTTTTGCCAGGGGTGGGGGGGGGTGTTCCTTGGAAAGTGGGGGGGGGGGGTGAGAACTTGGCGCTCACCTGTCACTTTTGATGGATTGCTTCTTGTGGGAGGTTGACTCTGAGGTTCCTTGTCAACCTCCCCCTCAAGCTGATTGCACCAAATTCTCCGCTAAAGTGAAGGACGTGGAGATGTTGTTACCTGTGTGCATCTGTGTGTTGCTAGCAGGAAATTGTTCGAGTCCAGAATGTAGAAAGGAAAGGAACATGGACTTAAAGGTCCACAGAATTAGGATTTTTGTTTTATTTATTTTTGATACATGTGATGATATTGATTTTTATGTAATAAACAAAGAACTGAACGTGGTTTTTAATTATAATAATTTTTTGAGGTGCTAAAGTTAATATAAAGCCAACCCGGCAGTTATCGCCCCTAAAAATTCCAGGAAACCACCATGGTCATTACATCATTTGTGTGAGGTAATCGCCGGAACAATTGTCTCAGCACACAAAGAATAATGGCCGCCCAACTCGCTTCAGACTCATCATAAAGTGAATTTGACATACTTTTCTGATCAAGAATCCTAAGGTTATGACAGCAGTCAAAATAATGATGTAGAAGGTGCTGTCAGACCGTACATGTATGAACCCAAGGTGGAAATTGGGGATGACATCGTGCATGAAATATCTGGTGTTCACAACAATCGGGACGATGTCGAAGAAAGACTCGGCAATAACTGGTGAGTGGTAAATTATAGGGCTAGATCATGGTAAATGTGGAGTTTAGTGGTATTTTGATGTGACACTTCTCTAATTTTTGTAGTAACCAGAATGGCACTCGGTGAAGCACATACCTCCGCTAGCCTGAACAGTTTACGTTTTGTATCCCACTGATGGCCCGGATCTGGATCTGGACCTGAACCAAATTCGAATTGGCTATGTTGTCACCTAACCAACTCATCCACCCAGTTTTGTCATAACTCGTCTACAACTTTTTGAGATATCATGCTATACTCTATATCGTTTTTGGCCCTGTTTCTCAATGGTGAAGAACCACTTAAATAATTAAAAAATCTTGGTGTTGGCTTAGCATACAATACTGGATGGGATTCTGGTGTTGGCTTTAACCTGGTGTTGTTTTAGCAGTGAGGGTGGTGGCTTGGGATCCTGGGATCCTGAGTTCAAGCCCCGTTGGCTGCTGAATGTACACCAGGGGGTTGACTCAGCCTGTCGTCCGTCCGAGGTCAGCGAAATGAGTACCAGTGTAGCAGCCGAAAGGCTGCACATGAAGGGAAGGGGTATTGACGGATTTATTAAATCTGGTATTGGTGTGGTGCAGGCATGATGGGCCGAATGGCCTCCTCCTGTGCAAAATTTCCTGGTAATTCCTTGTCATTCTCTTTTCCGGATGTGCAGTGCAATACGAGACGTATAGATAATTATTATTACCATCCTGAATGGGACTATCCTCACAATGTACATGTACATGTAGTAAATCAGTAATATACAACTGGTTAATTATCACTGCTTGAACATAACCTTACAACTGCCGGGGCAACAGTACACATCTATGTGCAGAGCGTCCGTGCTGCCTAATCAGTCTCCTTGGCTATTGGGCACAATCCTGGACGGGTCACCACTCCGACACAGTATACCAGCAAGCTGGCACTGATTTTGCCGACCTCGGAAGGATGACAGGCAGAGTGAACCCCACCTGGTATTAATTCAACAGCCGAGGGGGATTTCAACTCGGGATCCCAGGATCCCAAGCCCACCACCCTAACCATTATGCCAACACCAGGGATAGTACTGTATGTAAATGCCTAAAAATACATTGATGCCAATATCGTTAATATATTGAATGCGTGTATCATTAAATACTTTCATCTTTAAATGTACTGTATGTGGAACAAAGTTGTCATTGATTAATTGGCGTTACGTAACAGCACTAGAAACATCTCCTCTTCCCTCCCCCCGTATCATTCCGTGATTCTTAGACATACACCCCTCCCCTTGTAACACTCCATAACACTTGGACATATGTCCCTTTCCCCTGTAACATTGTGTAATGCTTGGACATACACCCCCACCCACTGTAACACTTGGACGTACACCCCCACCCACTGTAACACTCCATACCACTTGGACTTACACCCCTATCCCACGTAACACTCAGTAATGCTTGGACTTACACCCCCCACCCCCACCTGTAACACTCCGTAACACTTCGACAGACATTCCCCACCAGCCCGTGTTACGTAATTTTTAATGACCCCTTTTCCGCAGCTGTTCTTTCCATTTTCTTATTTTCCATTCAATTAGAAATATCTCTAATCATCGTGTGGATCGCGTTGGCTTTTCATCGCTTCAATCGATGTTCGATAAACTCATCACAAACTGCGAATACAGGCCGGTGTCGTATGAATTGTCTTCAAAATGGGCGCTGCAAATGACGTTTGAAGCAGTTGGGCCATACCACTTTCTTCTGGTCAGTTTTACCTTGGCTCTCCAAATTTTCCTTCCAGCTGGTTCTTTTTGGAAAACATGCATACTCACACCATCTTCGGTTGGATTGCGACAAACGGCAACAATACATCTCGCTGACATTGTCAGTACTTTTTCAGAGTTCAGAGTTTTCATAGCGTATGTACGCCGCCTCATGACGTCATGACATTGCCGTTTTTTGGGGAGTAGGGCCAATCGGCGTACAAGGACACCAATAAACATTAACATCTTTGTTTCAAGATATTAATTCAAGTTAACAAACAACGACTTAGTGTGAAGTGAAGCCATATCTATTCGTTAAACCAAACATTAATTTCGGATTCTGTGAACCTTTAAGCAAACTCACATTCGCAACGCGTTTCCATCCACATTAATACGATATATCTTAAATTCTAAACAGAATTGTAAGGCATAACTAGTTTTAATCTATGTGCATGTGCTTTTCCCTTCCAGGGGGCTCACAACCATCACAATACTGTATATACAGTAATTATTATGTACTAGTATTATGGACCAGGAGCTGCTTTTTAAAAAAGCACTGCTCAAAAGAGGTAACTCAAAAAGCTCAAATGGGTATTGGACCGCAAACAGTGGGTTGTGCAAAACTGGAGACGTGTGCAATGTTGTTTGGATGCAAATTATTTTGTGATTAAGCTCGACATTAACAAAATAAGATGTTGGATAAAGGTTGATTTGGACGTGTCATTTGAAAAAAATGGAAAAAGTAGGTGGTTGATGAAACATCATCTATTTCTTCGTGTTCGTGATCCATGTACCGACTCGTCCCATCATTGTATTCACACCTTGATGACATCTGCATAGGAATCTTTGGAATCGGTAACACAACCATTTCAGGACACGTGCTTTGATGCCTTCATCATTCGTAACATTATGCTCCCCACACGTTTATTGAGTGGTCTAAAGAGGGGAAACTTGCGACATAACAAGTCCCAACTGCATGGAAGATGATTTAGAACTTTTTAAATCCATCTTTACTGTAGTACCCAGCTTATTTTATGCAATGGTCCTTTGGAACCCATCTTGTACTCGCTTAGTTAAATTTCAACTAAGAATGAAGAATTATTTCCATGCTTACAGCACTGCCATCCAATTATTCTGTAATTTCATGTCTAGTATTCTTAGTCTGACAGTTGTACCTAATTATCTGTTCAACACGTTCATTGTTTGCATAAATGCTCACCAATTAATGAACTAGCTGCACCAACAATTTAGGCTGACAGAATTCCCGAGTGGTACATGCACTCGCCTCCAAGCTCTCTTCCCTGGGGTCGAATCTCAGCCCAGCTTTCAACTGTCACCCTGGTGTTTCACAGGTAGGGTGATTCATCAATGTGTGTGCTGTCCCTTGAATTGACATTAAATTGGGCGTCCTGTCTGCCGGCATTAGTTGGTGGACGTTAAATATCCCATGGTGTCCTTCGCTGAGAAACGGCAAGCTATCACTGGCATCCTGAACAAATTCCAAATTCTTGCCCTAACCAACAGAGGGCACTCGTCAGTGGCACAGCCACACCCTCAGCCAGTGATGCTACCCCACAGCCTTGTACTATATACGAAAGAAAAAGAAGACCAGTAATTAAACACCAATTATGTGAGACATGCACCACCAAATTGTTTGGGGGGTCTCAAGTGTATTTCATCTGGCTTGATGTTCTCCTCCATAAGGTACCTAATGATGCATCTCTAACTTTGTGTAACTGTTGTCCATCATTTTGGTTTTACTTTAAAAAAATATTTTGTATGCCATGTCGAGGCTCGTCTAAGAGCTAATACACAGAACATGTAACAAGGCAGGAGAGAAGAGTGGCATAAAATAGCAGGGAACAGAGGGAAGCATAAAATAGTGGGGAACAGAGACAATAGGAGATCTGTGGAAGGAAGAGGGATGGGGCAGGGTACATGGGTTAAACAAGATGGTACTACAGGGACTTTCAGGAAGGAAAACAGGGAATTTGAAGGAGGTGGATTTGGGGTGGAATAATGGGGTAGAAAAGATCAAGATTTTCGATGGGGGAAGATATGAGGTGGTGGTGAACAGCTGTTTTGAAGACCTGGAGGGAGGAGTGGGATTGAAGAAAGTGTGGGAGTTTGTTTCAGAGGTGGGAAAAATAGAGGAATGAAAGAGTGAAGGTGAGCACTTAGAATACTTTTACCATGTCACTTGCTGCATCATTTTGTCATGGCAGATTATCACCTTGATTTCATCCACCACTCAACCTTGGTTGAAAACCATGCTGTCTGACCATGGTTCTCCTGCAGCCCATAGGAACTAAGTAAAAAGCTCTCGTTTCCATTCAATGGGTGTTTTTTTTGTTTTGTTTTGTTGTTAAGGATATGGACAGTTCTTTGTCAGCAAGCCTTAAGCAAAGCTGACAGAGTGTTTATGCCGAGGATCATAAGCCTTGAGGATGCCCAGGGTTGCTAGTGGAGTCTGTGGTGTAACGTGTGCTGCTAGGTCCGAGAGAAATACTCCACCTTTGAATGATTTTCGAACTTTTATTTGTATTGTTTACTCTTGATAAGCTCCCATCTTGTCTTTTAAATCTTTTGCAACCTCTCTCTCCTCTTCTGCTTATGCAGTGCTTTTTAAAGGCACCAAATAATAATTAGGATTACGGTAAGGCAGAAAATAGCATCTTTTATTTTGGTTTGACTCAGGATGGAGGGTAGAGGGTGCAAGACCAGAAAGTAAGTGGTGGAAGAGAGAGATCACCGACCTGTCTGCGATGTGAAAGTGATAGGCCCATAGACTCAGCTTCATTGAGATGAGACAAATTTCCATTCTCACATCAGACAAGTTGATTGCACTTTTTTTTTCACTTCTCACATTTTGAATGATAAATTTTACCTCTCACATCTCAGTAAAGATACCCAACAGTTTTATATCCATAAACACACATCTTTAATCCCATACATTCTTTAAATGCAAAGTAATGGTTGTTAATAATACATTGTTGACTTTGCTTGGTTATTGTTGATTTGCTTGGACAAGGAATAATGCTGCATGAAAGCACTTGTTTACGTTACCAAAATTTGATACCTTCCTTTCAAGATGGCCAACTAATTATTGGGGAAAAATAATTTTCAGGACTTAATTTTTATGTGATGATTTAAAAAGTTTTGCAAAGAATAAAGAAACAAAATCAGGGTGAAAACATCATTGTTTATGCTCTTATAGGGCTAAACAATGGAAATGCCAGCATTATTTACAGAAGCCGGCTTGTTGTACCGGTTTTACCAACCAGGCTTTTTATTGCATACATAATCTGGGCTCATGGAAGAGCGAGTTGACAAAGGATAAAAAGGCAATGTAGTGGCAATGGGGTTACTGTTTGATATAAGTAAGGGAATGAGCTGACAACGAAAGGGGAAGGGATGAAACCGTAATTTGATGGTAAGAAGATTGAGTGAGCTTTGCTTAAAATGCAGGTAAGGCCGAGAGAGTACATGAGATTGAGGTATACTGCTTGCTGGAATTGCTGGGAGAAGAGTGTAATTTAATTATCTCTGGAAGGCAGTTCCACAACTTGAGAAAAGAGGAACAAAAGAGTGAAGTGGGGTGGAAAGCCCGTTTTGGGGGAGTTTAACTAAGAGATGATTACTGGAAGAATGTGTGCATCCTGGTGAGGCTGGGAGGTTCTTGGAGCAGAGAGAGGGAGAGGTAGCCCTTATGAGAGGCAGTAAAAAATGGAGAGCTGATAAATTTATTTACAATGTGAGGGTAACAGGCCTTCAAGTCCTTTGACCCTCATCACAGGAGATGCCAATAACGTTGAGAGCTGTGCATTGTATAGAATTTGAAGAGTGGGAGACAGGCAGAGATATGTGATGCTGGTGCCCCAGCCCATGGGGAGGGCAGTACTTCTTTGAGCTGTGGGCAAAGACCTTGTAGAAGGCTGTGAGCAGTTCTGATTTATCATGGAATGACTTAGAATGACAGAGGTTGTCCAGTGTGTGGCTGGTTTGGAGACCAGCTTTGCTATTTTGTCTACCAAGAAGAGGTCAGGGCTAACGGTGAGGCCAATAAGTTCAAGGGGCAGTACCTCGTAGAGTGGCTGACCATGGAAAGAAATATGTGGGTTTGTTTGACTATCCTTCCAGAGCGATGGAGTGAGACTTAGATTTGCCAGGATTGAAAGGCTCGTCACATTTATTGGAACAGCATCTAATCATTTCCAGATCACCAATGAGTGACAGCTGCTGTCTGCTTTTCAGTTGGAGAGGGACTGCATGGCATCATGGAACGACACTTGGGCATGTTCATTCACTCCAGAAAAGTCCAATGTTTGTGTCATTTACTGGGCTTGCATTGTCACAACTTTGCTTTTATGCAATCAAATTAATATCTTATGTCGGAAAGATCATGCTACCAATCAGCAACTTACACTTAAAACTATATTTGGAGTGGATTAGCTTCCATCTTTGAGTTTGTCCAAGTTTTGATTGGAAGTTGGAACTTCATAAGAGTTCCATCTTTCAGTTCGTCAAACTGAGAATTATTTATGCGACGTGCAATCAATGTCTGATCATTGGATGATAACAATGGATCTAAAATTGGGGTATACCTTACAAACCCCCAAGGAACAAACCAACTGACAAACGAAAAGAGGTGAGGGAGACGAGGGAAAAAAATCGCAATAACCTGGAAAAAGGGAGTGCTTGGTAATTTGGTCATTTGGGGTTTAAGATATCATGAGTATGGATGGGGGATGACTTGAACTAGTGGTGAACAGCTATCTTGAAGCCTTGGAGGGAAGAATGTTACTGAACATACATGGGAAGTTGATTCCACAGGCAAGAGAAAGGATTGGTTGATGGTGAGGCACAAAAGTTTGAGTGACATAACCTCTTCAAGTGGTTTGTATAGCAAGTAGATGAGAGGCTCGACCAGACGGTCCTTTTACAGAGACAGTGAGTGTGTGGGATTCATCAGAGACCGCTGTCTGAAATGAAGCGTCTGTAAATAATGATTTTTCTGATCTCAACGTTTGCTACTCTTGTATATATTTACATTGTTATTGTTCACCATGATGGTTCATTCATTAGACATTTCAACAGGGTTTACTTTGGCATTTTGGTGAAGATGTGTTCATGGAATTTGACTAACTGGAATTTGAAAGATACCTTAAACTGAACCCACTAATGCAAATACTCCCAAGTGGAACGGTCTATTTATTATGAATTGACAGTGTGGTCAGATTTTTGTTTTCCATTCAAATCGATGAAGTAAAGTTTAAAGTTTTGATTTCTGTTCAACTATTGACACGAGTGCTGCTTTTCATTTATTTATTCACGTTGATAGCAGATTCTTGTATATTATGTATTTTTCCCCATTGTTTATTTTCATTCAACTGGTGAATGTTATCTCTATAAAAGTTTGATTTGGATAAATTCTGTGAAGGGGAGAGTTGTAAATGGTACCTTGAGTTAGTAGGATGGGTTGGGTACAAAAATTGGACAGTTATGCTTTTACTTCATTTTCACATTAGAGTTATCTCCCTTGCTTTATATTTTCCATTTTTTTTAACTCCTAATAAAAACATTTTTCAAAAGGATGACACAAAATTGTGGTGAATTTGTGTGCTGTGCAACTGGTATCTCCTTTTTCCTGGACCTAATAATGACTAACTTTCCATCCGATCTCTCCTTTTCTGCTATCCAGGCTCTTCTGAGCACTCTTGTCAATGTCCGTATCTCTCTGGCTATTGTGAGGGAGCAACTTCCATGACATAGAATGTGGCTGTTTGTATTGACCAACTGGTGAGGGTTGCAATCTGCTCTCTCTCAAAAAAGATTGGACTCCCATCTCCATACACCTGATGTTGATTCTGCCTGGGAACACTTTCACAAAAGTCTACTTTCTCACATGCACCAGTTTATCCCATCCCACTGACGGCCATCTCATATCTCTTCCAGACCCTGATGCACTGAATCCTGTGGGGAGGCAGTTGCGGTCAACTTGCTTGCTTTCACCACATGCAAAGCTAACCCGACTGAGGGCAATTTGATTGAGTTCATTTGATCAGGCTTGCAACAATTATGTGTCCATCCTCAGGCATATCAGAAAATACCATCTTGCAATATCAATGCTGAACTGTCCAACCAATCTTCTTCCTCCAACTCATGGTGGTACCTTTTCAAGTCCGTCTATGCTGTATGCTCAACCTTCACCCTCCCTCTCCCTCCGCAAATGTGGTATTACTGCACGCTTCCTCCATATCTCATGAACACAATCCTTCATGCTCTGTCCTCATATTATGGCCTTGCACTGACTGTACACTGGATATTGTATCCCAAGAAGGTTCTGTCCAGTTTTGATCCTGCTTCGGCAGTGGGATCCCATGACAGCAGTGCATATGTTCACAATCCTGCTCTGCCATTCTTGCTTCCCCTTTGTCTACCCTATTCAGACTCATCTCCTTTGGGCACCTCCCATTGGCCTGAAAGTCAGCCAACATCACTCCCATCTATAAGTAAGGTGCAAAAACAGATCCTATCAATTATAGCCGAGAGGTATGCACACTCTCCTCCAAACTGTCTAGCCTGTGTTTGAATCTCGAATCCAACGATAAACTGTCATCTCGATGTTTCAAATGCAGGGTGATTCATCAATGTGTATGCTGTCCCTCAGGTGGATGTTAAATGGACTGGCATTAAGCAGATGTTAAAGATCCAATTGTGTCATTTGTGGAGAGGAGGCGAGCTATCCCAAGCATAGCCGCGCTCCCAGGAATGGTGCAAACCAGCACCCACAGGCAACACACAAAATGATGATCATGATCAACTATGGACTAGTCAGCTTCCAATTATAAGCAAAGTCAACAAATCTATCATTGCTGTTGATGTCCAGTCTTTCCTTTTATCAAACAGCCTGATCTCTGACCATCAGTTTGGATTCCACCCTAGTCACTCAGTTGTGGATATGCTGCTGCTCCACTCTCAGCAATGGTTGGAGTCTCTAAATTTAAATGAAGAGCTCAGGACCTTCTCCTTGGGCATATTTCAGTCATTTGACACGGTCTAGCATCTTGCTTTGCTTGCCAAGCTCTCTGCCTGTGGCATAGAAGGCAACCTTCATGCCTAGATTTCTAACTTCCACCATTCACACAGTCAACATGTTGCTATCATTGGAACCCTCTCCTCCCCTCTCTGGGCACAGTCTTGTTCCTCCCCGATATAAATGATCTCTTCGGTGCTCTGGAAAACCGTTTCTTCCTTTTTGCAGACGACTGCACATTGTGTCCTACAATACCCCCCATCCCACTGCTCGGCAGACTGTGGCTGCATCACTCTGCTGATCTATAATTTATTAGATCCGTGTCTGAAAATTGGACATGTCCTTCAATGCTTGAAAATCCCAGAGTCTCACCCTGGTGCTCTGGAGGGATCCTCAAACGAGCCCACCTATTTATTTCCATAGTCAGCCAATGGAAGAGGTGCAGTCTCTTGAATGTCTTGGCCTCACCATCAGCCATGACCTCTCTTTGGTCAACCACACACCAAAGCTGACCTCCAAAGCCAGTCATAGACTGGGCATCCTCCATCAATCCTTGTCTCTGCTTGGAAAATCAGTTACTCCCAGTCTATAAGGCCTTTGTCGATAGCGCAATGGATTCCTGCATCCGCTACGGGCTGGTGCTTCAGCATCACATCTCTGCCTCCTTGATTCTGTGGCATCAAAAGCTCTTAGCATTGTCAGAATTTCCCATGCCAACATTGAAACACATGTTCTATTGGTTTCACATTGCAGCCAGGTTTGTGGTCTCTCTCCTTTCTACTGCCCATCTCTTCTCTGTCTTGTGCCTGCTGCTCTCTCCATACTCTGGCTCTCCCTAGCAACTCCAGGATGCCCCCATTCTTCCAGTGATTCCCTTCTGATTAAACTTCCAAAATCCAGGCTGTCTGCACACCTCAACTTCCTTGTCCGAACTTCTCTCATCCACGAAACTGCCTTCCAGAGCCATTCTTTCCAATTCTTCCCTCCAGCGCCTCAAGCAGGTGGTGTAGTTTCCTCATGTCATCACCCACCCTGACCCATGATATTTATCATCCCATTAACCCTTCCTAACCCAATCCTCTTACTTGCTGGTTTCAGTGTCCTCTCCCTTCTCTCTCTCTCTCTCTCTCTCTCTCTCTCTCTCTCTCTCTCTCTCTCTCTCTCTCTCTCTCTCTCTCTCTCTCTTCCTTTCCTGTTCGTTTTCACCTTGCTGGCTGTACCCAATTGTTGCCTCACTTCCCCACTTTAACCTTGCTCTTCCATGAACTTCGCTCCGGCAGAGGAGGTTGGTGGGGGGGGGGATTATTCAATTTTTCTAGCGTGTCTCAGAATAAAAGCAGAAGTTAATGACAGTTGAAGATCATTTTGAGTGCCTAACTTTGACCATTCTCAATCCAACATGCTGAATTGTCTTTCTGGATAAAGGTCTGATATTATATAACTAATATTATCAATGGTATAAATGATTGAGATAAAAATTCGCAGAAATATATATCATCCCACAAACGTTATATTTTGGTTGCCTGCCTCCATCTTGTATCGTTTTTAAAGATGGTTTTTAAAATCGTACTTGTTGCTGCCTTGTCTGCTTAGAATGTGCATTTTCCACATTTGTTTCATCTGAATTCCTTTTCCATGTATTGGAGTGATGTTTCACCAGTTTTAACTGTTCTCAGTTATCAAGCCTCAGAGAACACAAAATGTCAGTCTATGCTTTTCATAGCTCGAACTAATGTGGCAGAATTATGAACACGACGTCAATGGATGTTAATTTTTTTATATGTATCTAGGTCGAAGTGATGGGTGGTATAATGAAAGTAGATCACACAAAAAGGTGAAACAAAAAAGTGCACAATATTGTCAGTGTGCAGGACACCACAGGGTCAAATGCAGGTGGGTGGAGCCAATCTTTGTGTGTTAATCAATGTATTTTTGGTTGTGTTTAGCAGAGGGACAGTGCAGAGTGACAGTGCGGGTACTTTTGCCATGTGTCAGCCCGTTGATCATGGCTTGCAAACCAGCAACCAAGCAGGTTGTAGAGCTGTCGTTTAAAAAAAAAAAAAGTTGCATAACATTTTCAGCGAGCGATGCACCACTCGAGACACCGCATGACACCATGGTTGATCGATGTATTTTTGGTTGTGTTTGGCAGTGCAGAGTGACAGAGTGGGTACTTTTGCCATGCATCACCATGGTTTGCAAAGGAACAACCAAGCAGCTTGTAGAGCTGTCATGTACAATAAATATTGCACAACATTTTCAGCGGGCAAGACACCGCGGTGTCCAACGTGGGTAGGGTGGGGCCTGATCGTTGTACTTCAATCGATGTATTTTTGGTTGTGTTTAGCAGAGGACAGTGCAGAGTGACAGTGTGGGTACTTTTGCCATGTATCGCCATGGCTTGCAAACGAACAACCAAGCAGCTTGCAGAGTGCTTGCCAACTGGTTTAAGCACTCAAGCAAGCACTCCAATGAAACGGTTGACAAGAAACTGCTGGCTTGGCAAGCGATAGCAAGCTGATTGGACACACGCACAAATAAAAAACATTGCCAATTTTTTTTAACTTTTCAGATCTCACTCAAGATTTTGACAGTTATTTAGTCCACATGACCTGATCCTCAAATCCGAAATCATATTTAAATTATGTACTTTAATTAGTCCGTGACAGTCCATCATGAAAATTACATCAAAATATGCATGAAATCCCTCCAAGCTCTGAATTTGAAAACTATAGCACCTACAAAAGTGATGTATGCAGTGATTCATTGGTATGAAGATCAGGCATTTGATGATGTAAGTGAGGAAAGTGAAAAAAACTTTTTTTAATGTTTTATCGTTAAGAAGCCATTGCGGTCTGTTCCAAGTCGAGGCATTATTGAGCAGGCCGAACAAAATGACGGGTGAAGACCACAGTGAGTTTACAGAGGGCTGACCAAGATGGTGTGTTGCCATCTTTGTAAGGCTTATTTTGGAGAAATTTAAACACCCCTTTTGAAGATAATTTATGGGGTGGTCATCAGAAAAAACACAAACATCCAGTTTTCATTCATGCACTCCCTTCTAGTTCCTTTAGTATGCATGCAAAGTTTGGGGCTGCTAAGTTTTGGAGTTATGGAGGAGACAATCTGACTGACTGACACACACTGGCTTTTATGATTATAGATTGAGCTCCCGTGTGTCTGTCCAGGCCATAACATTTTTCCAATTGAGTTTTTGTCATCAAATCTTCAACAAACCTTTATTATGAGATGTTGAAGAAGACAAATTATTAAAATGTTCAATTTTTTTTTAACTGTCGGATCTGTCAAGTTTAGTTTGAGTACAAAGCGGACGCAGACTGGTTTTGCATTGTGAGATGCTTTCTAGTTTTTCATTGTTTGGTGCAAAAGGTTTAAAAGAAAATATCGTCCATTTGCAGGAGTGTGATTTTGCTTATTCTTTTGGATTCCCTCCTGTAGGAGGTTGGATTGCATATCTGTATATTTGGTCACTGATCTTGCTGAAGGAGCCTTCCTCTGTTAGGCAGAGAATGTGTGAGCCTGATAATGAAAGCATGATTTTACAAAGTAAGCAATGCTTCCCATTTCAGCCACGAAACAAATTCTCATAACAGTATGTTAAGACTGATTTCCACAGTTCCTTGTTTTGCAGCAGAATCACGAATGATCAATGGGCCGAGTTTGTTCTATGTGTTTTGAAATATAAATATGTTGTGGCATGGCTGATTGTTTTGTCGATAGTTTGTCCTTTTTCTTAATTTTCAGAAACCGTTGATAGCGTCTTGCATGGATCTAAAGCCGATGGTTTGGTGTTGAAACTGGGAACTTTTAACCTTGATGAATACATGCTGTCTGGGGCAAAGTCTTGTGTAGTCGTGCGAGCAGGCAGAAGCCGAGCCCCCTTTTAATTTTTTTGTTCCCTCGGCTGTCTTAGATTCCCTGAAAAGCCTTTATAGACAGCTGTGTTGAAAGGCGGGGGCTGACGGAATGTCAGAGTTTGTGGGTGTAGGGGAAGGACACCGGGTGTTTGCTGCATTGGCAGCTGCCCCCCTTTGCCATTGAGTGACATTGATCCATACCTTTGTGGCTCTTGTGTTGCCAGAACTATTCTGAATAGATTTTCATTTTTCATAAGAGCATCTTGAGCAGTTAATTTGATTTTTGTAGCAAATGCTCTAAGTAATTGGTTTCCAGAAGGCATTGCCAGATGAAGGAAGTTTGTGCAAAGGCTGATGGAAACAGGTGCTGAACTGAATGTCTGGCCTAATAGTAATAATAACAACAACAATAATAATAATAATAATAATAATAATAATCTCATGACCAACTGCAGGGTCAGAACCTGCTCTATCTTAGTCTTGTAGGTTTGAAGAAAGCTAATTATTTTACTTAGAATGGGTTAAAAATAATTGAACTTAATCTGTGTATTATTTCGGCCTGTAGTATTAAAATTGGAGACTCCGACCCGAGTCATAATTGAGTTGCATCTTTTGACTTGACTCAATTTGTGGCTCGGGAGTCTTAAGATTTGACAAATATCTCAGCTTTAAACTGCAACTTGAAAGAACCATATTTGTTTTGCTGTATGCAAAAGAATTGTGTTGATTCTAAATTTTTTTTTTCATTTTATGAATGTAAATATGGCAAAGCAAAATAATGGAGCAAGAAGGAGGAAAAGGTGCAAAAGAGATGAAAAGGGTGGAGTGGGTAACATTGGAAGGTCATACAAATATACTATGGATTTAAATGAAGTTCTGTGACTTGAGACTTCTCTTAAGACTTAACTGTTTTGGCTTAATCGTCTTAAATGTATAATAACAAATCACAACAAACATTGATGACCAATTCTGCTGCTTGTTGAAATTGGCTAACCTGTTTCCTCAATATCTTCATTTGTGGAGGTCTAGAAATCTTTCTTAAAACTAATGCAAGCCATTCCGTGCTTCTCCTCCAGTCAGTTATGGTTAATGACTTGCCAGAACATTAGTTAATTAAATGGCTGCTAAACTACCTTGCATTGTGTGAGTTTGGGTAAAATTTACCAACAGCTGCACTGCAGATTCAGTCGCCATTTGCTCTTGTCTAATTCTGTGCTATATTTTTGGTGCTTACCCGAAGAGGTATGTATGCCATTGCAGGCAGCCAGGCAGGTTGAATGTGCTTCAAGAGCCTTCCTCTTGTATCTGTGAAAATAAATCCAGGCATTTATTTTGTTTGTTTGAAAAGTATGCTCGAATGTCACAAGTAGAAAGTGGAATAGGTAAATGCACTTTGGGTAATCTTCATTCGCAGTGCAGTAATCTTCATCCTGTTGAAGAAGCACTTGTATGAAGGGAAGGAAGGGTTTACCTAATGCATCAACATGCCTTTCTGTGATGTCTGATGGCACAGGAAAATGCGTTGATTTCATTTCATTTATTATTTTGCAGGTACATCAAGACATTAATTGCACCCCTGCAAGATTGCTTTAAAGTTAACCGAATCACTATCGAATAGCTCTCTCAAAGTTGATTAGCTTTGAATGAAACCTTGTGAAATTTATTGCTGTTTACATTGTGCATTGTGGTTGTTAAGGCCAAGTGGATACCCTGACCTGCAGATATCTGTTGTTCGGTGGCTTAAAAAGCTCCATGATGCTTCAGGCCTTGATAATCACCTGGGACCAGTAAGGACACAGTATGGTCCACTGGTGGCGTTGTGTTGTGCATTGTCAATAAAGTTGTCATGGACATTGCTTGGCAGTGAATCTTCATGGTCATGTGTTGGGTGGGGACTGGGCTGATGTCATTCTCTTACACTCAGCTGGTAAATTGATACATCTGAAGTTCCATTTGGCCATTGACATAATCTCTGTGGGAGCATCCAATGTACGTAACAAATATGCTCTTGCTATACACTTATGCTGATGTCTCATGTGGTTCACATCACCTTCACAAGTCATAAAAGGGAAGTTTGTTTGGGGTGGGGGGGGCGAGGTGGGGGGGCGAGGTGGGGGGGGGAGGGTGGGTGGATGGATCCACAAAAGTTGTGGATGTTATGCTGAATAAACTAACTTCACATTAGTTATATTTTTGATAAATAAATTTGAAACTTCCTCAGATCCACTCTTACTTGTTCGTAATTTTTGCATGATTATTGTGGCTGTGTTTTGCACACACACACACAGACTCACACACAAACACACACAAACACACACACACATACACACACACACACACACACACACACACACACACACACACACACACACACACACACACACACACACGTATATGTATATTAGGGTGCTTCATAACAGGGGGTAAAAAATAAAAGTATGAATATTCATGCTCCCTGGGTGTGCCTTTGTTCCATTTGACAGTAGAAACATACACACCAAATATGAAGCAGATTGGAGGATGTTTAGGGGTTCCTCAAATTGGCACAATATTGTTGAAATTTGCCAAACTGTAACTGACAACTTGCCGTCGAATGTGCACAAAGCAGTACACTTCACAATTAATATGATTGTTTGATATTTTCATTGGAATAGTATATTACATTGTGCAAATTACGTGTATTTTGTGAATACTGTATGAACCAAAATTGTGCCAACGTGAGGAACCCCTAAATATCATGGAATTTTGTTCATTTTTGACCTATAAGTTCTTATTGGGTATTGGAACAAAGGCAAAATCAGGGAGCAGCAAAAATCAAACTTTCATTTTTTGGAACACCCTAATGTATATGTATATGTATGTATATATATATATATATGTGTGTATATATGTATATATGTGTATATGTGTATATGTATATATATATATATATATATATATATATATATATATATATATATATATATATATATATGTATATTTCACGTCCTTCGGTCTATGTTCTTCTCTCAAAACATTTCTGACAATCCATTTGTCCTGCTTGTGTTTGCAGTTGGGCTCTCTGTCAGTGCCTATGCCTGCAGAAGGCCTTTTCCCTGCCGTGAGCATGTGTTCAGCTGGAGAAGTTGTTCGGCTTGAGTTGAACGCTCACTGGCAGGGTGGTGGTGGTGATGGTGATTGTGGCATGATGGTCGATGGCCCAGAAGATGAGTGGTCACGTCTGCATAATGTGCGTCTCGTGGGCCCGGTAAGATTAATTCTCAAATTTGGGATGTGAATTTGCAGGGAAATACCCAGCAATCTGATGGTATTCAAGTGGAATAGAAGTTTCCATCGTGTAGGAAACATCCTCTCGCCCAAAGTGACCAATAATGTTATGCTAGCGAGTCCTGCAAAGCATTGTAGATGCACTTGTTGGTAGTGCCATGTCCATTGACTTAAGCATTCAAACATATACAGTGCCTATGGAAAGTCTACAACCCATTTCAAAATTTTCACCTTTTGTTGCCTTATAGCCTGGAATTAAATTGCATTAAATCAGACTTTTTCCACCTTTATTTACACATCGTAACCCACAACTTCCAAGTGAAAAACAAACTCAACAAATTTCAGAAAATTAATTAAAAATGCAAAACTAGAATATCTTGGTTGGATAAGTTTTCACCTCACTTTAAAAACGATTGTAAATTAGCTCAGGTGTAACCAATCACCTTCAAAATCACACATGAAGATTGGCCTCCACCTGTGTTAAATTGTAGTGATTCTGATTATTTCAGAATAAAATCAGCTGCTCCTGTACGTTTCCTCTACTGGGTAGTGCATTTCACAGCAAAGACTCAACCATGAGCACCAAGGAGCTTTCAAAAGACCTCCAGGATAAAGTTGTGGAAAGGCACAGATCAGGAGATGGGTATAAAATACTGCATTTCAAAGGAGTTGAATATCCCTTGGAGCACAATCAAGACAATCATTAAGAAGTGGAAAGCATATGATACCACCAAGACCCTGCCGAGATCAGGCTGTCCCTCCAAGCTGGATGACCAAGCAAGGATGAGACTTATCAGAGAAGCCACCAAGAGGCCAATGGCAACTTTGAAAGAGCTGTATGCCTTTATGTCAAAGACTGGTCACTGTGTGCATGTGACAACAATATCCGAAGCACTCCTCAAGTTTGGCCTGTATGGTAGGGTGACAAGAAGGAAGCCATGACTCAAAAAGTCCACCTTGATTCCTGTTTGAGGTATGCAAAAAACACTGGAGATTCTGAAGCCATGTAGCAAAAAGTTTTGTGTGACTGCTAGCCATCTCGTCAGCCCACTTCTTTCTCCTTTGAATGTTGGCTGGTCAAAGAAGAGGTTTTCTCCAAGCTGCTCTGCCATAGTAGCCCATTTGATGAAGGTACTGCACGGCAGTTCTTGAGCTAACTTGGACCTCCTCTGCAACATCTGCTTCCTTGCAATAGGGAGTTTTCTCAATGGACCACTTGACAGCTCGAAGCCGCCGTTCTGAGGGCCCAGATCAATCAGAACGGGAAGATGTGGATTCCTTGCCTTCGTTGGTGAATTGCACAATCACCCGTTTGACTGTAGAAAGCAGAATTTCCAGGTTCTGAGCTATCTGACTCTGGCTGACAATACCTTCCAAATGGCCAACAAGTCATCCTCTGAAAATCAAAGTTTGTGTGCTCCCTGGGTTTTAGGCATAGTTAATTGTCATACAAGACCCAGGAACTCGTTTCTGTGAATAAATTGTCGAATATTAGTACAAATCACAAAGTAAAACTGCGTCATACAGATGAAATGAAGAAATTTAAGGTGTCTATTTACTTCTGTCATGTCTCTGTACACTGAAGTGGGGTTGGAAATTTGCTTCAAGCTGATGGTATATTGACTGCAGCAAGGTACAGATTAATTTTAATCTACCGTGCTATCCCCCAGTGGTGCAAGGCTTATCGGTCCAAACTTCATCTTCCAGAAAGGTAATGATGCAAAACGCTCAAGAGGAAAAATTAAAACTTATTTGCTAAAGAAAGAGGAAACTGGAATGTATGAAATGGCCCCTCAAAGTCCAAATCTCAATATCATTGAAGCTGTATGGGACTATTTGGCCAAAGTAAAAGTAAAAAAGAATCCCAGAAACTTAGATGATCTCTGGAAGGTCTTGGAAGAAGCATCAAATACCATTCCACAAGAGTTTATAACAAAATTATTTGAAACTGTCCTGAGAAGAATTTCAATGGCTTTGAAGGAAAATGGTGAACAGACTCATTATTAGTTTATATCAAGGAATATTGTGTATAAATTTGATTGTTCATACAAGATGTTCTTTTTCATAAAAGGTGTATTTGCATTAAACACAGTTTTAATTTCCTCATGAGTCAGAGTAAAAAAACAATATGCAGAATGTCGTGTGTGTGTGTGTGTGTGTGTGTGTGTGTGTGTGTGTGTGTGTGTGTGTGTGTGTGTGTGTGTGTGTGTGTGTGTGTGTGTGTGTGTGTGTGTGTGTCCACACAATATTGACACCTGATTGTTGCGATACGCAATTTAAATCAAATTGCCATAACGTCCAAATGGCTGCTTTTATTTGGACCAACATTTGGTATCTGCCACACAAGCAAACTGTTTGTAATTACCATAACAGCGAAGAGACAAAAAATACAACTCAAAAAGTTGTTCTAAATTATTGTTCTGCAGCTTAAACACAACCTGACAAGGCAGGGGCACTCAATGCTATCCCCTATGGACATGTGCAGCATACTACAACTGTAATTCATGACTATATCATTCTTGATAATTTTACCAACCCAAACTCTCCTCTCCTGGGTTGGCCATGCTCTGAGATGCAGTGGCTCATATTAGCACTGTGCCCAGAATACTGTACTTTATCAGTTTTTATTTTAAGTGCAAGCCTTTTTGAGATTTAAACAGACTCCACCATGCCTCTATATTCAAGCAACAACTACCAAATGAACTTTGCTGCCATTCTGAAAATATA
>NC_140963.1:114523833-114531333 GCF_056783735.1 Eptatretus burgeri | reverse complement strand
CAATGTGTGCTCTGCCTCTGTTCAAGCAGGCTATGATATTGACTCCAAAATTATCCACAACTCATCTGCAAGTGGCTGGAGTGTTAGCCTGATGGTGGTCCTCCACCTCCTGCTTCAGGACTGCCAGGGTTTGATGTTTGTTGGTGTAAGCTTGACCTTTGGCAGCACCCAAAATAAAAAAATGTTATGGATTCAAATCTGGGCTGTGAGGCATCCACTCATGCACTCATGCGTCCACTCAAATTTGGGCTGTGGGGCTCCTACTCATGCACTGTGCCCAGGCTGATGACGATTTACAAACAGCTGGTGGAGCAAATCGATGTTTTCAACTGCAGTGTGCGGTGGAGTACCGTCCTGCATGAACCGTGCAAGTCTGAGTTGGTTTGGAGATAGTAGTTGAGAGAGATTAGCGTGGAATTTGCATACAACCTCACGGTACCGCTCGCCTTAAATGTCACCGTCTTACCATTAGCGTCCTCGACTCGAACCAATATGGTCCCAGCATACCCCATCTGGCATTCATTGCACAGAAGCAAGTGGACTAACGGCTCTTGAGAGACATCTCGGACACCTCCTTAGGAGGCTCATCACCCGATAAGATGATGTTGTGATATTTGATAGCCCCATTCATTCAAATGGAAGTGTGTGTGCTTCATCACTGAACCCCAAGGAGTTGATCCAATTTGGGTACCTTTCCATTCGGTCACTGAACCACTCACACATTGTTTGTGTGACTCAGGTCACTCAGCTTGCCATGTCATTCAGTGTTAGTTTATGCCTTACAAATATGATGTAGGAGTAGAGCTTGAGTTCAGAAGTGAGATTGCACCACACAGATGAAGCTGAAATCGCCAATTCTCAGGAAGGTTGATGGTGGGACTTCTTAGGACTTTCAATAGCAGAATCTCTCACAAGATCAATGGTTCCTTGGTCCTTGGTAACACTTGGTGGGTGACCACTGTTGCCTTTACTTTGATTTTCATGCTTCTATCTGCTTGTAAGTGCTCCACAACTGCTGAATGCTCCCATTGGATGGTCCATTACGGGTGTGAACATTGTAATACTGAGAGTATCGTTGGCGCACCTGCACATAGGATTTTATCTCAAACCACAAGGTCACAGTTTTCACTTTTTGTTCCACTGTGAACACCATAGTTGACGTAGGGTCCTACTGACTACTTGTCAGAAACGGCAAACCCCCACCACCACCATAACCTGCAAAATAGAAGCGTATAGCATGAAAAACAACAGAATATCAGGCTGCTCAAATGGTCTACTTTCTTTGAAATGCCCTGTAGAATGCCCAAGATATTCAGCAAACCACAACAGCTATTTTTTTTGAAATTTTTGCTCAAGTAATAGAAGTTCTCTGGCAAGGAATTCCAATGCAGGAGGAGGTCTTGAGGCCCATCAATCCTGTCCAATGGTTGCCAACCTATGGTTCTTTGTACATGCTCTACCATTTTTAAATGTTGAGCGTCAAGTGCAAGGAAGCAGCAGGTACCATTTTTAGCCTTTGGTATGGTTCGGCCAGGGTTCAAACCGCCGATGGCTGCTATGTATCAGGTGGCTGCTATGGTGGGAGCAGAGTATGATAAAAAAGGTACACGAGATTTGGAAGCAAACACTGAAATGAGACATTTTGCCTTGTTTTAAATATAGTCTAAAGTGAAGCCGTTGAAGGTAAATTTACCAGACAGGCTTGATAAGATGTAAAGGCCTGACCAAGACGACCTGGAAGGAGGGTTTGGTCATGAAATTTTCAAGATGAAAGTTTCTGACTCGTCTAAGAAGTGACAGACTTATTGCGAGCTTTATGGAGTGACCTCAAGTTGCTGTCAGTCAGGTTAACTATCCATATGGAGAAAGCAAGTTGCTTGACTTCAACCTCCTCACCACAGGATTTGGTGTGTCAGAGCCGAGAATATGGATAGTATACCTGCAGACAGGATCGGATAAATCTGTCCATGTGAGAGGAGAGTGTTCGTTTGTGAAAGTATTCCCAGGTGGAATCAATATCCGATGCTGTGGAGATGGCAGCATAATGCTTTTGTGAGATGGCAGATTGCATTATCTGCCTGTTCTGTGGCATTGAGGTCACTTTCTGTCAATAGCCAGAGAGATATTAACTTTTTCAAGAAAATGATTGGATGGGCAGTGGAGGAACAGGAGAGATTTGTTGGAAAGTTAAATCATTACCAGGTCTAAGAGGGAACATGTACCAGTTGCAGGAATCCAGGTTGGAAAATTTACAGATTCGGTCAGACCCACAGGGTTGCAGAAGGCCTTTGCTGCAATTCCAGGCTTGGTTGTTGCAGAGCTGACATCTGTTGTCAGAGCAGAGCTTGGTTGTAGCCAGCA
Source organism: Eptatretus burgeri (assembly GCF_056783735.1). Lineage (NCBI taxonomy): Eukaryota > Metazoa > Chordata > Myxini > Myxiniformes > Myxinidae > Eptatretus > Eptatretus burgeri. Next base: position 114,528,972 of record NC_140963.1, on the reverse strand, counting down.
GGCATGGTGGAAATTGACGTCTGCACAGATGAGGAACAGAGACTTTTGGTGGATGGTTCTGCATTTATCCCTCAGCAGAAATTGTGGTATTTATGGGAGTTATCATTAATGAGTGGAGACTTGCTGGTCACCAGAGAAACGGCGTCCTGACATTTTGACGGGGAATTAAGTTTTTCAACGATCTGAAATTATTCACGGTGGGCTGAATGACACACTACATTACATTTTACCCTCATCCCCCCACCTGCTCAAGTTGAAATACTGTTTATACATTGTATGAAATGAACTGGGTTGACAGTTGCAGTTAGGAAATACCTAACAGTTAAGAATGTAATTGTTGACACAGAGAAGCAACACCACCACCAGTAAGTACGTGGAAGGGAATTCTCAAAATGGGAGAGAGAATATCCAGGAAGAGATTGAGGATTTGGAGACGTCTTGAGGGCAAAGCATTTCTGTTAAACACACAATGCCCGGAGCTGCAGCGGTAACCTGGATAGAGAGATCGATGGTATTTAGATTCGTGGTTTGTTTCATTTGCGGAGCAGCATCATACTGCTGAGCAACAATTGATGATGATCCTGAAAAAACAAGTTAAATGAAACATTATTTTCGGTTTAAATTTTTTTTTCATTGTAGAATTGTGCAACAAGTTTCTGAAAATGTAGAACATTTGTCCTTGTAATACACCTTTTTATTGACGATGAAGGCATTGCGCTGACATGTGTGGCCAAAGATTGGGTGATGGTCATTTCTTGTTATCGGATGAATGCAACCATTTGTTGTGAAACTAATGTTTCCATCAGAAATTTCTTCCAGAAGTTTACTTTAAATTGGATTTACTAGAAGAATTTAAGATACTTAATAATATGTTGATGGATCCTCAACAGAAAACTCAAGCCTTACACCGAGATGCAGAGTGGCAATGACGTACCATTTATTCAAAGTGATGAAACCTCAGAAAGATGACGTTCCATCAGTCCTTTTTCATTCAACTTTCTATGATCGAATGTTTTAAAATTCGCTGTTTTTATCAAGGTTTATAACCTGAATTTACTCTTTGTGGTCAAATACCACTCTCCGTGTACAAACACTTGATGATAGTAAAGTATTCACTACCAACTTTGTGAAATACTCTTAAAATAGCTTTTGTACACAAACCCCTTCACTGTTATGGTAGCAGGAACCACATGACACACCAGCTATTTCAGCATGGATTCTGACCAACAAGATGTTTTGGACACACACCATCCCATCAGTCTTCCATGAACAAATGGGCATAGGTAGCCAGGAAATTACAATTAAAAGGTATCTGGCTGTGTGTAGATTAAATATCTGGCTGTGTATAGATGGCAAAAAGCAGATGTTGCCTCTTACTACATCTGTTCTTCACAGTCTGGGCACAGTCGGAAGTTTATCCTTCTTTCAAATGGAATTTTCCCGGCTCCTTTTCCAGATCCCTCTTGTGGACCACAGACAGAATGGTATGTGGCAGACGCATCCTGTTGGTCAGGATCCATGTGGCATTAGCCGGTGTGGCACACGGTTCTTTGTCCCGTAAAAGTGAAGGGGTTTGTATTTGATATAAAGCGCCAAGGAGGTGTGGCCAGCTCACTGTGGGTGGCGGCATATGCTCTGTACTGGTTAGGACTAAGCAGCCAGAAACATGTTCGGAGATCGTGCCCCTTTCCCAAGCAAGCTATCCGACTCCAATATTTGCTTTTTGCAATCTGTGCAAAGACAGAGGTCTCTCCTTTAAATCTCAAAGTAGCTATATGATTTTGTTTGTTTGACATGCGCTGTGGGAAACACCTCCATTATTCAACAAAATAATATTAATGAATTTACAGCAGCCTTCATGGGGTTGATGTAGCCACATGCAAGTTTGAGGAAAGTTTTTGCAAATATAGAGAGCAGGTAAATGCACCAGCTACACTTGTTGAAATTTTTTCTTCTTCTTGTCATTGTCTGCCTATTTGATTACATATTGTGCATGAAAAAGTCATTGCATGCACACAGTCAACTTTTAGTCATCAGACATCCTTGCAGTACAAAGCGAAAAAATATTTTTATTTAAACTTTGAACTTATTCCTGATGAACTTGCAGGTGTTTGATGGAAAGAAGCAGTAAGTCTGGTTATGGGTAGCAATCTCTGACCAGCCTGTGGGAGGATTGTGCCTGTCTGTGGTCAACTAAATGTGGCTGGGGCTTGTTGACAAAGGTGTATGCCTTTGAATCTGGGCCATTCATTGCATTTCTTTTTTTTCTTGTGCGTGGGCTGTTCGAAAGAACATCCTGCACATGAAGGTCAAATTTAGCCTTCCCTGATGTAACCATGTTGAGCCTGCCCTAAACAGTCATTTTTTAAGGATGAGGGTGATTTTTTATTTTTCAGGTGATTGCATTCACTTTTTGAGTTTGACGGTTTATCCTTTTATTTATTTATTTATTTATTTATTTTAAGCCAAAACTACTTGGTGTAAAAAATTTCATCCATTTGCATATTTGACTACAACCTTGATGTATTCTGCCATGCATCACCCTTTCTCTGCCCATGTTGGAGGTCTGGTCTCAAGTAAGCCTGCGTTCTTTTAATGTAGCCGGTCATAAACACCTACTTCACCCTTGGATAACTAGTAAGGAGGTCAGAAAGCTGTTTTGGAGCTTATATTCAAGAATAGTCGACCAATGTGTGATTCTAGCGCACTTTCCAAAATAATGATATCGAATAATGACCAATTAACATGTTATTCCCTTTATTTATTTATATTAAAAAAACCTTTGTAGAGGCTTTATTTAACTGTTCATAATTTCCTGTTACATTGTGACAAATTATATTTCGAACTAGCTGAGGTCCATGGTAAAAATACCATGATATAAACTAAAGAAAAAAAGGAAGGAAGGCTTTTATTCTTGGACTGGTTGAAAGAGATCAAAACTGGGAGGTTCAATAAGGAATGTCGAGAGTTGTTGTATGCACCTGGCACTTAAAGCAAAATAAGAGAGTAAAATGAGTTTAACAACTTGTTGATTCATTCAAAGAAATCGATTGGGAAAACTAGATTATATGAAGATAATTTTAGTCTGAGGAACGAAGTACAAGCTGTCCACACAAAGTCTTCTGGTTTTAAAATTTTACGACAACCAAACCAAAAGCGATACAATTTTCTCACATAATTCATAAAGTTTCTTATGTTCTTCAGTACACTTCACCATGTACAGCTTTAGTGGCACGGAGCACATACAAGCGATAATCCGCTTCAATCCACATGTTGGCCGACATATCCCTCGTCACACTGCTTATGCAATTGGTTATCCTTGCATGAATTGTTTCAATGTCAGCAACAGAAGTTTGGAAAACAATACTTGATGCACCCCCATAAGAAGTCTAAGGGCGTCACATCAGGAGTCCGTGGAGGCCAGGGGACTGCCCCGATCACGTACAACCCATCTGCCAGGGAAGTTATCGGTTCTAAAGGTTGAACAAGTCTGAAGACCATGATGGTGCACGAGTGGTATTTGACGATGTAGATTGTTTCAGAAGTCAAGGATGAGACAATGTGATAATGTTTGACCAAGTTATAGAAATGATCAACATGATGTGGTACGAGTGACAGGTTATTAGCTGCAAAATGTTGAAAACCCGGTTTCGTTCAACAACTTTAAAAAATTGACCTTTGCATAACCCTTAAAGGTCACAAAACAATGTTGTGGACATTAAAATAAGGAAACAGGATACGTGCTGTAGCTTATTAGAGTTAGTTCGTCAAAGAAGGTCGAAAACCCGGTTTGATTCCCACATCTTTGAAAATTTGACCAATATGAACTTTAAAGGTCAAAGGTCAAGGATTATGACCTTTGGTGCAAAACTTCCTCTGGAACATTCCAGGAACAAGATAACGTCATATAGGCTATATGGCATTTCACACTCCTCGGATTTATTATCCATACTCTGATGAAATCAGCGGAAAAACAAACTTGAAGGGGGCGCCACGGGCAAGGTGTTCGAGATAGAGCAAAATGGTTTCAAGACTTTAGGTGGGGAATGACCTCAACATAATGTATAAAAAATACTGTCATCCGAGCTCTCAAAGTTTGGGCTGTCGTATGATTTTTTTAATGTCAAAATTCGCAATTTTCTAAGTTCGTGACCTTTTGACCTTGACCTTGGGACGAAAATGAAAAATCGAGCTCCGTGGGGCTATGCAGGTGCCATTGGGCTAACCAAATACCGTAACCCCTGTCAGATTCGACAAACCCCCGAGGAGAAGATGCAAATTGAAATCGGCTACCCCCTAAAAACGCGTTTTTTGGCGTGGCTCCGTCCATAATGGGCGCACCATGCCCATTCTCAGGAAAACACAACTAGATCATGATATAAACCTCCCACCAAAATTTTTTATCAGGATCGGATGAAAACCCACGGAGCTATGCTCGGGACAGACAGACAGACAGACAGACAGACAGACAGACAGACAGACAGACAGACAGACAGACAGACAGACAGACAGACACACAACAATAACGAATATAGTAGTCATATTTTTTTCATGAAAATATTTTTTCGTGAACCAACTATCTGCACTTTAAATGCATGAAGATGCAATCTCCTACACAACTTTGTTTTTCATATTATAATTTTCCCCTGGGCTTGGATTAATTGGAAGCTTTTGGATTAATTGGTTTGGATTATATATATATATATATATATATATATATATATATATATATATATATATATATATATATATATATATATATGTATGTGTATATATATATATATATATATATATATATATATATATATGTATGTGTATAATATATATATATATATATATATATATATATATATATATGTATGTGTATAATATATATATATATATATATATATATATATATATATATATATATATATATGTATATATATATATATATGTATGTATAATATATGTATGTATAATATATATATATATATGTATGTATAATATATATATATATATATATATATATATATATATATATATATATATATATATATATATATATATATATATATATATATATATATATATATATATATATATATATATATATATATATATATATATATATATATATATATATATATATATATATAT
>NC_140963.1:114470831-114518331 GCF_056783735.1 Eptatretus burgeri | reverse complement strand
CGGTCACGGATCGTTTAACCCCAATATGGGGCCGTTCAAAAATAATGTAACGCTATGATTTCTAGGGAGGTGTGTACCCATGTGTGCTGATGGGCTTGATTAAACATTACTAATAATTATTTGACAATGATTAAATTTTTTGGGGTTCCTCATCGTGATTGACACTCAACCCAGACAGAGCCAATAGAAATTTGACAGACAACAAACCCAGGCAGTGTATAATTAGCAGAGGCCGACAGACCTGATGCCTTAGGCCTACCAGAACACCCAAATGGCAGTCATATTATTTCGTCTGTGCACCATGGTGGGTGGAGTCGAGTGACAAATGTGGGTGGGTCCGGCAGCTGTCTGACCAATGGGTGCACATTTCAAAAATCGACCCCCCAACAAGAACCACAACAACAACAGCAACACCAACCAGGTGGAGCTTTTGTAGATCTGAGACACATGGCAGGTAAAAAGACCTAGTCATACCTAGGTACTTAATTTTGTTTTAAACAAATCATGTTTACTCAATAATGCATTTTCATCAACACATGCATAAATGGCAAATAATATTTAAATATTTGGCTCGCATTGAACACTGTTGCTAAATTATAAACAAACAAAAAATTGATGAAAAACTGTTTTGTACATTTTGTTAAATATTTTGGTGACCAAATTCTCTGATTGTGGTCATTGTTATCATGGTCGGTCATCATTGTTTTGATTTTGTTAACTGGGAGATTATTCCTCCATTTTCTTGGATGATGCAGAAGTTTTATACATTTCCACGAGGGGAAAAGCCCGTCAAAACGACGGGTGCACAAAAGGCAACACAGAGGATTACATTAAATATGGACTGTGTCTGATGAATTATTTGCAATAAATAATACAGTCCAAGAAATGAGACTTTCCCTGGGGAGGGTTAGAGGTGAGAGAGGAATTTGTCAACAAATTTGCCAAAACATTGCATATTGAAAGGAGAGCATTGCAACTTTAGCATACTCACACCCCCAACAGGAGGAGAAGGTGATCTTTAACACCTCTTCCCTCACAGAGGGGTAAATCCACCTTTAGAACACCCCCCACCCCCCGCCCCTTAACAGGATGGTAAGGCCATAGTTAGCATTCCCCAACCCCCAACAGAACGGAAAGGTGATCTTCAACACCCCCCATCCCCTCACAGGAGGAGAAGGGTAAGGCAATCTAAAGCATTTTGCCCCACCCCTCCACAGGACGGTAGGACCATCTTCTACATCCAGACATGCACATACATACATACACATGCACACAAAGGTGGATAATACACACACACACACACACACACACACACACACACACACACACACACACACACACACACACACACACACACACTGTTCAGGCTGAGATGGGTTGTACACTTGGTGCAGATGTGGGAAGAGAGAATGGCAAACAGAGCGGATAGGTTAAGGGAGCAAGGTAGGAGGAAAAGAGGTAGACCGAGGATGAGATGGGAGGATTGTGTGGGGAGGCATATCCATAAGGTAAGGGTCGTTGTACAGTGAAGAAAGTTGGCTGAGGACAGAGGGAGGTGGAGGAGTATTGTGTTCAAAACAGGGCTGCAGCTTGGTGCGTTCAGTCCTCAACCCTTATAAAGAGAAGAGGAGAAAAATCGACATATATATATATATATATATATATATATATATATATATATATATATATATATATATATATATATATATATATATATTACACACCTGGATCAGGAATGGAATCCAACATACAGATGCCACTCTCTTTCCACCGCTACTTTCAGGACACTCACTGCCAACCATAGGAGCAGCGACAGCCTGTCTACGAGAGCGTCTTCCCTCCATGGGAGAACAATTCCATGACCACTATTATTCAACACAGGGGGCATAGTAATACAGTTATAAATGAAACATATACATACATATGGAGGAAATTACACCCATATCAGAAAACGAACCCAGGCACCTCTGACATTTGACCTCTTGAACCCATAATCTAATCAGTTTTTGTATACATCATTCATTATGCATACCAGTACCAAGTTTGACTTAGATGCCTTCAGCCTTTCTTAAGTTATCGCGGTTACGAAAACCTATCATGGACTCTGACCTTTGACCTCTTGATGCTGACATATGTTCAGTTCATCTTTGCATCATAATATATACTTATACCTAGTTTGTACAAAATCCCATCACTGGTTCACAAGTTAGCGCTGTAACAGAATTTTTACCGAACAGGACCTCTGACTTTTGACCTTTGTCTCTTGCCCACGTAATCTAATCAGTTCATCTTTATATCATTATACATACTTGTACCCAAGTTTGACTTTGATCCATTTAGCTGTTCTGAAGTTGTCCTGGAAACGAAAACCAATCACAGTGATTAATTTTGTCACCATTCTTTTGGATGGATAACGGCTATAGTCATAGATCAATAAAGGACAGCACAAAAGAGGATTCCACTTCAGTGTAGGAATATATCAAAAGGTGTCAAAGGTAAGGACAATAAATATTGTCTAAGTATTATTTAGAGATTGCAAAACCAAGCAAATACAAAAGCAATATCATTTTATGAAAAGGCAAACTGAGCCAAATGCACTCTGAGGTGTTGGGAAAGTACTGGGTTGGTGAAGGATTGCAGGGAAGAGACTTACAGATATAGATCCATTATGACACCATCCACTGGACATGAACCAGGCCTACCAATATGGTGGTAAAGAGAAAGGCTATGGAGGGAAATGAGAAAATCTGGAATGTCTATCGTTAATCGTAAGAAATGCAGATCCCATCTGGAGATCGTACAGTTGCCTGGCATGATAAATTGGTGAAGTTAGAGGGCAAATATTTAGGATTGAAGATCCAAAGAGAAAAGGATGGTGGAGGGTGTAAACTTGGTGTTGGACTGGATGAGTTGATTGTTGCAGAGAGGAAGAGAGAATAAAAGAAAAGAAGAGGAGCAAAGGGAATGACAGTCAAGTAGAGAATGAAGGATTATGGGAATAGAGGTTGGAAGTTCATATACAGGGACTTAGAGTATGTGTGAGGGTGTAAATATGAAAGTTGTAAAGGAGAGTAAAGAATGACAATCAGAGACAAGGAATGTTGGGATGCATGAGTTTGGGAAAGTTTGCAGCTAAGAAATGAATAGCAGAAGAGTGTGGCCAGTCTGTCATGGGTTGCAGATACGGGGACTGGAAGGCAAGGTCTGGTGAATGAAAGGAAGCAGGAGCAATCAACAATAATATTTTTGAAAAGTGCTGCAATTGGGATATGGGAACAATAGCCTGAGATCAAGAATAAGTGGCTCAGGAACAAGGATGTAAAGCTCGAGTGAGAATACAAAAAGATAAGCAGCAAGAAGAATAATGGAGCTGGTGCACACTCATATGCACACACATAAACATAATAATACATACATACAGATATACACACATTTACAGACATACTGCACATAGTAATTATTGAAATTCAAATAGTAGTAATAATAATAGCAAGAATACAACAGAACATTTAACATTTATGAACATGCACATGCTTATTGGTTGTGTATAAATTAGAGTACATCTCAGAATGACTGATGTTCTGAAAGCGGATATTCTTTTCTACCCTCATTAACCACCCCCCCCCCCCACTCCCACCACCCTCCCTCCTTCCAAATGAATCTTGTTCAACCTATGCATCCTCCCCTGCCCTTCATTCCTCCCCACACCCATTGTTTGTCCAAGTCTGCCTCTGCGTTGGCCTTCAACTCTGCTGTTGGTGTTTCCACCCTCTCTCAACTATTCCTTTTGTCCTGTTGTGTCCTGATCCGTTCAGTGTACTAATTCTAGCTCTTGGTATGTAGCGTTTGTCTGTTTCTTGGCGAAAAATTTTTTTTGCCAAGTATGTTGGCCTGTAGTTTTCAAACAATCGTTCTGAATTTTTTTGTGCACGTAGGTGACCGACCAAGGACAGCAAAGCAATAATTTTGGTGAAGATCCCACTTCAAATCTGCATACTAGAATTTAAGTGATTCTTCACCATTGAGAGATGGGGCCAAAAACGATGTGAAGCATGATATCTCAAAGGGTTGTGGATGGATTTGGATGAAGCTTGGTGGATGAGTTGGGGAGGTGACAAGAACAAGCCGATTCGATTTTGATTAAGGTGCGGATGCAGATCCAGCCTATCAGTAGGATACAAAACGTAAGCTGTTCAGGTGTGTGTTCTACCGAGTGCCGTTTTAGTTAAATCTGTAGCGAAGCTTTTACCACTCTCACCCAAATTCCATGTCTTCCTGTAGTATAGTATTGTTACGAATCTGGCAGCCATGAGCACTCAACAATCAGATCCTAATAGATCAGTTATATCGGTAAGTATGTGTTTCTAGGTCGGGTCCCGTCCGATGTTTAATGGGTGATTAATTGTACATGCGCTGTGAATTATTTTATATATGGATTTTTACATCACCAACAACGACAACAACACTCTGCTCACCGCATTGTCTGCGCTCATCGCGCGCTCGCCGGCATGCGGGCGTGTGCGGAATTCCATGCCCCAAGCGGTGTGGATTTCGCACCAAATATGGTCACGAAGCGTTTTGCTCTGGCTGCGTGCCAAATCAGAGTATGCGTCATTTTCCGCCCAATGGGCGACGCGTGGACCAGAGCCGGGGCGGTCCTTTCCAAGAAGGCGGAGCCGCGACACGCCGTCCACTCAATGAGAGCAGGCGACGAGGGAGCGGACCACGCCCCAAAAAGTGACAGAAAAAGGATTGATGATTGCGTCCCGTCTGCTCGAGCGCGCTTCTGTCTGGGTCTGCGGCTGACTGCATCACGCGCATCTGAGGCGTCTCGTCTGGCACATTACTACAAGCGGTTGACCATCTCATCACGGGAAATCACCTCATCTCGCCTCCTCTGGGTTCAGCTGCCCTGTTCCGTTCTTTGCCGACTGGTGCTCCGGGAAGGTGCGGTCGTCCAGCCACGTGAACGCGGCCAGGTAGCCAGCACGTTCTCTTCCCTCAGCTCATCTTCCCTCCCGAGCTGAAGGGGCAATAAAGACCATACATCTCCATCTCTTTCCATCTCTTTCTGGGTATTGGTGTGTGCATGTGTGTGTCCGTGGGCCCTGTCTCTAAGTAGAATTGTTCAAGGAATTGCTTGTACATTTGATACCTTTCTTTATTCGTGATAACTCTGCTCTGTGTTCCTCTCCCTGATTATAGTTGTAAATTAATTCCCCTCTTGTTGAATGTACCAGCTCGTTCTTTGTCATTTCTGCTATTGGTTTGCCACGGTGCGTATTTGGGGATTCGGAAGGCCGTTGTTGCTGTAATTGTTCATTTGGACCGACAGGCCTCGGAAACCACCCGCTCGGGTTACAGACGGTTCGAGCACGGTAACGGCTCGTTCCGCTTGAGGCCTGTCGAGGGTGTGAATTCCCCGGTAAGCTTTGCCGCATGGGTACTTAGGTATATTGAAGTTTGGCAATTAACCCTACCCCACGCGGTCAAATTATTGGTGATTCATGGTCCTGTAAGGGGCCCGTGCCTTTCGGACTTATCCAAGGGTCACGACCTAAATTCCGGTGTGTTCGGTGGAGCCAACTCTTCTGCTCCCCCTAGCGGTCGTGCTCGCCACCGAGACCCGGCCCCACAACAGTATGATCGACTTGTTTAGTTCCCTTTTAAGCATTCTTTATATTTGAAACTAATAACTGGCTGATTCAAATCACCTTTCACTCAATTACATGTAATTACATTTATTGTGGCAACACCTTTCAGAAGCAGTGCAATGAATGGAGTTTGCCCAACACCTTTGCCACACAAAGCACATGGTAGCTTTCCACTGTCCTATTCATTTTCTTCACCATTAACCATAAACTTGGTCTTGCCAACATTTACTTCAAGTCCCTTGTTCTATATGCAGTGCCTCCTTCCATCTATGAAACAACATCTTTGCTTATTGCTCTGACACGGCCACCAAGGCGAAATCATCCACATATAATAATTCCCAAGGAAATGCAACTTTAACCTCTTTCGTCTTAAATTCCTCAAACATGAGAATAAACAAGAGTGGACTTGGCACAGATCCCTGAGGTAAACCAACCCTTACATCAAAGGATTATGGACATCCTTTTGATGTCACTGTTGTTTTCTGGCTTTCATTACTTGTGAAAATCGAAGATTTTTCAAGTATAACGGTTGGTGTTGTGCGTTATTCTGTCTGTCTGTTTGTTTGTTTGTTTGTTTGTATGTCAATCACCTGCAGGTCACAATTTCAATCAGGTCTTCACGAAACTTCACCACATGGGAGAGTTCATCGTAAGCAAGAAGTCTTTTATTTTTGAGGTTAAAATGTCAAAAGATATACATAGGCCAAAGGTCAACAACTTAGTCAAATTTCTAAAATCCTCAATTTTCATCCGCTTCCCCTTGATGGCCTCCAACGATCGTCCGGGCACGAACTGCACCAATGCTTGGTTGACGAATTTTACTCCGTCGCGTACCACTTGTGCCTCACGGACGGCCATGGCGTATACCTCCTCATCGTTCCACCGCGCCCTCACTCACAGAGGGAGGTTGGACGCGTGGAACACCAAGGGATGTGCCCTCCGTCTGTGCACCCCGAGACCAGTCCTCATCCCAAAGGTTCGACTACAGTCCACGCAAAAGGTCAAAAGATCTACATAGGCCAAAGGTCAACAACTTTGTCAAATTTCTAAAATCCTCAATTTTCATCCAATTGACTATAAATTTGAACAGGATTTGCATATCAGGTCACTGAATTCAACCACCAATTATTTTTGAGGTCAACATCGGCCAAATTTATAATATTGTAAATTTTCATCCAATTGACTTGAAATTTAAAGAGGTTTGCATATCAGGTCACTGAATTCAATGAACAAGTGTTTTTGAGGTCAACTAAATAGGCCAAAAGGTCATCGTGCCAAATTTCTGAAACTGTCGATTTTCATCCGATTGACTTGAAATTCGAAGAGGATGTGTATTTGGTCAATCAATTCAACCACAAATTATTTTCAAGGGCACATTTGTTTTATGGATTTTGCAAGTATCATGTTATGCATGACATATTTATTTATTTATTTATTTATTTTGGTATACATAGTTGAGGCCCATGGAAGAGCTAGTACACTGAAATGGATCAGATGTCGCAGACAAAAACAGGATGCAAACAAGGCAGCAAAACACGCTAAACAGGACGCAAAAGGAACAGGAGCAAAAGCAAAAAAGGAGCAAAAGGAGAAGAAACACCAACAGCAGTGTTGAATGTCAAAACACACTTTGACAAACAATGGGTGTGGGGAGGAATGGGGGCAGGAGAGGATGCATGGGATAGACAAGATGGATACAGAAGGAAGATTAAAGGAGGGAAAACTGAGAATTTGGAAGAAGGAGGGAATGGGATGGGGTTAACGAGCGGAGAAAAAAAATCATGGTTTTGAATTGGGAATGATCTGAGGTGGTGGTGAACAGCTGTCTTGAAGACCTGGAGGGAGGAATGAGATTGAAGAGAATGGGGAAGTTTGTTGCACAGGTGGGGGAAAAAAAAGAGGAACGAATGAGTGGAGGTGATCCTGGATTTTGCTAGTTTCACCAGAAGGGGGATGATAGTCGACCGTGTGTGCCTGTCTGTACCTGTCTGTGATGGTGAAGTGATAAGCCCATAGACTCTGCTTCATCGTGAGAGATTCCAATAATCTTAAAAGCTTGGGTTTCCATAGTGTCAAGCTTCGCAAGATGTTAGGAGAGCCAGCCCAGAGGAGAGAGCATTACTCCATCAAGCTGCAGATGAAGCCCTTGTAGGTGGATAGAAGTTCAGGTAAGCCAAGGAAGGACTTTGTACGATGAAGGATGTCCAGATGGTGACTGGCTTTGGAGGCCAACTTTGAAATGTGATTTGCCCAAGAAAGGTCATGGCTGTGAGTGAGACACAAGAGTTTGAATGACTGAACTTCCTGAAGAATATTGTTACGAAAGTAGATGGGAGGTTTTACCAGATGGTCCTTTCGGGGGGAGAGAGAGAGAGGGGGGAGAGAGAAAGAGAGGGGGGAGAGAGAGAGGGGGGAGAGAAAGAGGGGAAAAGAGAGATAGAGAGATAGAGAGATAGAGAGATAGAGAGATAGAGAGATAGAGAGATAGAGAGATAGAGAGATAGAGAGATAGAGAGATAGAGAGATAGAGAGATAGAGAGATAGAGAGATAGAGAGATAGAGAGATAGAGAGATAGAGAGAGAGAGAGAGAGAGAGAGAGAGAGAGAGAGAGAGAGAGAGAGAGAGAGAGAGAGAGAGAGAGAGAGAGAGAGAGAGAGAGAATTTGTAAGGATTGAAAGACATATTCCAGTGTTTGCCCATCTTGTGATTTGTTTTTTCAAGGTCTGAAGAGAGGGAAGAGACTGCAGCCTTCCTATCAGATGGATGAGGGATGTCACATGGCAGAAGGAGGATTCATCAGCAAATCGATAAAGGGGATCACTCCCTGCTTTTTAAATGTCCACTCAACAACTTTTCTTGGTATTCTTGGTCTTATTGGTATTATTTCAAGATCGACAATTGCATGTTACAATTTACTTTTTTGCCAAATGTATTTCTCTTACATGTGTCCACCAAAGTAAAATTGCATCAATTAATTATAGATCGTCCTTTCATATTTCCAAACTGATTTTCATCTGTACTTGCAACTTCCCTTAACTTTACTCAATCACCTTTTCAAATATTTTCAAGGCTGGCTCCATCGATTTGATCCCTCCATAAAATGAAGGTCGTAATGGATCACCATTCATTTTACAGATAGGTATAATATTGCTATCAAACCAATCATCAAGAATATTCCTACAATTCCATATGATTTCTCAAAGATTCATATATTTTACTCCAAGTTCACACGATGATTCTATCATTTCAATAATTCCAGTTGGACCAGGTGATTTGCCTTTTTGCAACTTAATTAAACATCTAATTTCCTCATTTGTTATCTCCTTCTCAGTACCTTCTATTTTGCTGGATGCATCAATTCCATCCCACTTATTTTCTTCATCCAGCAACTTCTGAAAATGTTTTTTCCAATGTCCTCTTTCCTAACTACAAACTTTCCATCTCCACTTCAAACCCTCTAACTCCTACTACATCCTTCCTCTCCTTTTTATCATTTGCTTTCCAATCCTGAAAACCCTGTTCTTTCCATCAGGTGTAACTGGATGCTTGCTCCATTCTTCAAACTTTCTTTCTCGCTTTTGCGACTTCTTTTTAATCCTCTTTCTTTGCATGATTATATTCTGCTCCATCCTCTTGATTTATCACAACTGCAGGACAATGCAACACCACATGGTAGAAGAAAAAAAACCACTGTCAATTATTGGGTTTGGGTTGTTTGATATAGTTCGATTTGAGCACATGGCTCATGATTTTGGAATTCCAATTTCAAATCTTCTACAATGTAATGATTTGTCCATCATCTCCTAATGTTCTTACAATTCATGATGAAGTATACTAATGGCCTTCTACACGTAATATCCCATAAGTACAAGTGCATCCTAGCACCTTTCAGTTAAAAAAGAAAAGAAAAAAGAACTCTATGACATGAATAAGATGAGTAAGATCCACAGGTATCTGAGTTATAATGTATGGTGTGATGCAAATTTCTCCTGTATTTTATGATTTACTCTGCATAGTAATATCCAGCTGTGAGAATGCAAAACAGTTGTGTTTTTGAGTGAGACGCTCCGCCGGAGGTGCACACACCTGATGTCCACACGCAAGTGGCTTAATAAGGATATTTCCTCTCACCAATTAATAAAAAAAATTGTGTAATGGACTCTAATAATTATAAATTGATTGACTCTACTTTGCACGATTAAAACATGTGAAGTCCATACGTGAAGTCACAACTCAAGTAATCAATTCATTTTGTGAGACAGGATAGAAAAAACAAAGGTCAGAATTCATTGTAATTAGTTGGCATTTCCTTCACTCATATTCTTCCAAATGTCAACTCAGCGAGGATAGACAGCAAATCAGCATTAGCCTTTGGAAAAAGGATGCAATAGAAATAGACAACCAGCTAGATTTATGCATACATTGGGTCAAGCAGAACCATGTCCGACATAACAACGTGCAATATAAATCTATCTGAACAGGCAAACGACTCCAGATGGTTGTTTCAGCAAAATGCATATGTTTGACCAAGAACGTGCCAAAGTAATCTTGTATGATTCAGAGGAGTCCGGCTGAGAGTGACGCTCTGAAATATCTTGCCGGGAACGTCTGTAGTGTAAGGTTGTGATAAAAAAACTGCATTGAAGGGCCATATGAACATTATTGTTTGAATGGAGGTTTTTGGCAACTTATGACAATGAATCGAATACTGTCCCTGGATTTTTGAATGATATTGTAAAAGCATGGGAAACTTTTGCACAATGCACTCAAGTTTAGAAGCTCAAATTTGATTTCTTGTATTAGAATTCAAGAAAGTTAACGACAGTTAAAATTACT
This sequence comes from Eptatretus burgeri, assembly GCF_056783735.1. NCBI lineage: Eukaryota > Metazoa > Chordata > Myxini > Myxiniformes > Myxinidae > Eptatretus > Eptatretus burgeri. Next base: position 114,507,840 of record NC_140963.1, on the reverse strand, counting down.
TATATATTTTTAATGTAACATTACAAGGACATTAGTGGAGAATGGACAAATGCATACAGCATATTGCATTTGAACCTGGGTTCTGAGCATAAGAGTCATCAGTTTAGATGGGAATGCAAAGCAGGCCAACTCAATTAGTTGTCATGACCTGAAATGGTGACTAATATATTTTTTTGCAGGGGGAAGGATGGGTAGAGGGGGTGAGGGGGAAGTTATAGAGATTGAAGCTCATGAAAGAGTTAAATTACAGAGGTGACAGAGGGAGTTGGTATGCAAGGTAGTATGGAGAAATGGGGAAGGAATTTGAACACACAGGAAGCATTATACACTGTTATTCCACAAAACGAATCCATAAAATGGCCGAAGGAGGTTGTTTCTGTGGGATCATTGTTAATCTAGTATAATTTTTATTGTGGCCCCAGAACCAAACAAACATAATATTTATCACAGCTCCCAACCCCACATCATATTTTTTTAATGCAGGGTCTAGGTTCGTGGAAGAGCTAGGACACAGAACAGATCAGTGCTCAACATAACAAAATAACAGTAGGAAAAAGAGGAAGCACCAATAGCAGGGCGGAGGGAGAAGGTCGACAGAGATGGACAAACAAGAGATGCAGGTAATGATGAGGGTTGGGAAGAATGCAAGGGGTGGACAAGATGGACACATAAGCAAAATTTTGGGAGGGTGGGGGTGGTTTAACGGGGATAGAAAATATCATGGCTTTAGATGGAGGATGACCTGAGATGGTGGTGAACAGCAGTCTTGAAGACTGGGAGGGAAGAATGAGATCAAAGAGTATGGAAGGCAGTTCCACAGGTGGGAAAAGAGAGGAATACATGAGTGGAGGTGAGCAGTGGTTCTGGATTTAGGCAGTCTCACTTGGAGGAGGTTGCTGGTGGACCACGTGCATCGTGCAGAGACATATTTGTGGGGGACAGGGCGTGGAGAAGGCAGAGGGTGCAAGACCAGAAATGAGGCGGAAGAAGACAGAGACCACCGATTCAGCGGCAATGGCGAAGTGATAGGCCCATAGACTCAGTTTCATCGCGAGAGATTCCAATGATCTTGAAAGCCTTGGTTTCCACGGCGTCAAGCTGAGCAAGATGTGAGATGGGAACCAGACCATAGGGGAGAGCAGTACTTCATCAAGCTGTGGATGAAAGCCTTGAAGGTGGATAGCTCTACTGTGCCAAGGAATACTTTGCATGACAAAGGATGCCCAGTCAGTGCCTGGGTTTGGAGGCCTTTGGAACTTTGAAATGTTGCTTGGCCAAGGGAGATCATGACTGAGAGTAAGACCCAAGAGTTTGAGTCACTGAACTTCTTTGAGACAGTTGTTGAGAAAGTAGATGAGAGAATTTGTGGAACAGTCCTTTCAGAGAGAGAGAATGAGTGTGTTGGATTTCTCAGGATTGACAGACATGTTATAAGTGTTTGACCAGTTTGTGATTTTGTCAAGGTCTGAGGAGAGCGAAGAGGCAAAAGGATGAGGGATGCCTGTCTAACAGAAGGATGAGGGATGTCGTGGAAGAGAGTGGAGTCATCAGCAAAGAGATAAAGAGGATTTTCTGGAGAGTCAGAGAGATCATTGATGAAGATTTTGAATAGGATGGGGCCTCAAACACTGCCTTGGGGTACTCTAGCCTTGACAGGAAGAGGAGAAAAAAGGGTTCCATTGAGAGCTACACATTGGTATGAGAGTGGAGGAAATCAGTCATCCAAGAGTGGAGTTGGCCTTGGATTCCAAAATAAAACACTTTAGAGAGCAAGGCAGGATACCAGACTGTATCAAGAGCTCGAGATATGTCCAGAGAGATGGCCCTGATCTCATGTCTGATATTGAAGGCCTCCATCCATTGTTGGGAGAGTCTAAGCAGCATGCCCAAGGTGGAGTGACCAGGTCTGCATCTGAGTTGATGACCTGAGTTCAGGCCGTTGGAGAAAATGAATCATTTTATGTCAACTTCAAAATTGGATTCCATGACATTGCTGATGATTGGAAGTAACCTAATTGGTCTGCAGTTAAGGGGATCCTTTTTTGCACCTTTTTAATGTAATGCTATGATGTTGGCTGATTTCCAAGCAGATGGAAGATGACCTAGTGTAATTGGCAGGGCAAAAATGGCAGAGAGAAGAAGCGCAAGGGCAGTGGAGCAGATTTTTGGGACATCTGAGCTGATGCCGTCTGGTCTAGTTGCAGAGGTGAGTCAAGGTTAGGTTAGGTAGGTATGAGAGCATGTGGCAGAGCAGCGCATGCTGCATCCACTTTCCGCCAGTATTCCAGGGGCCTCAATCTAGCCATCACCCAGGCAGATTCCTGGCCTGTCCCCATCTCCTTGAGATGCTGATCAACGTGCTGCAGCCAAGAGGCATGTGGTTACCCGATAGTCTCCAATCATGAGACTCTCTCACTGAGAGAATCTGGTGAGCAGGATGAGTATCAGTAAATTGAGCCACATGTCCATTCAGCAACAGCTGACGTGCATGGGACTGTACAGGTAACAAACCTCATTTGAGTCTCTCTCAGAAACTGCTCGTAGGACACAAAGTCTGACCAGCGATTGCCAAGGATTCTACGAAAATACATGGTGCTGAAGGAGTTCAGTCTTCATTGCAGGTCCTTGATCAGAGTCCAAGTCTCATACGTAGAGTAAGACTGAAAGTACCAAGGACTTGAAAACTTGGACTTTCGTCCTCTTGCATAGGAACAGATAGCGCCACACCCCATGATCCACTAAATCCATGACTCCCCAGGCCCGACCCAGTCGTCTATTGACAACATGCGGAGACATAAATATCACTGCCAAGGTAAGTGAATCTCTCCATGGCCTCAACATCTTCACCATAAACACATATAGACAAGATGTCAGCATCCAAGATGCCAATGAAAGCATGGATTCTCATTTTGACCCCAGGAAACCAACAGTCCCAGTGGCTCCGATTCCTCATTCAGCACGTTAAGGGCCCCGACAAGGATATCCAGTGTCTCTGCAAGGATGACTGCACAAAATCAAGGTCAGAGATCTTGACACTCCCAAGCAATGAACCACAGCTTGGCCTCAATGACATCTTTCCCTGAGTCCAGTCCATGCAAACATAATTGAAGAGTGTGGGAGCCAGTATACATTCCTGATGAACTCCAGTGACAACTGGAAACAAGTCGAAGATGTAGCCACCAGACCTCACAGCACTCTCTGTGCCAGAGTATAGTTCAGAAATCATTTCGATCAGTTTTGGTGGCACCCCACGAAGACCGAGAATCCTCCAGAGAGGATCTCAATTAACTGAATCAGACACTTTACAGATAATAAAATAGGCTGGGAGCATCCCCTGCCGAAACCTCTCGCCTGCTTTCAGTGAGGACCCGCTGAGCAAGGAAACAGTCAATCGTTGTCCTCTTTGATGTAAAGCCCAACTGCTCTGGGTGCTGGTGCTCAAGCAGATGGTGGAGAACCTGATGAAGCATTATCCAAGCAAAGACGTAGCCCAGCACTGAGATCAGCATCACCCCTCGGTAGTTGATGCAGTTTTGGCAATCACCCTTTGCTTTTCAGAGAGCGACAACAAGGCCCCTCTTCCAATCTTTTGGGGTGATGCCTGTGCTCCAAGCAGAACACAGAACCGCATGTGATGACACGAGTACAGCATTTCCACCAGCCTTGAGAATTTCAGCATGGATGCCACAGATCCCAGGAGTACACACTTTCAACTGGTTTACCGCAGCCTGTTTCTGCAAATGAAAGCGGTTTACAGTTGATTGGAGGGTCAGCAATTGGGTTAGTTACACCTCTGACATCCAGCTCAACAGCTGGTGAGTTATCTTGGTACAGCCACTCAAATAACTGGCCCAGCGGGCCTTCACTTCGGACTCCTCTGTCAAGAGCCCACCACCCTCTGCTCTAATTGCAACACACCGAGGGTGTTTCAAACAAATTATTCTGTAAGCAGGACGAGAATCACTTCACTACAGGTGATGCTCTACCCCTTCATGGATTCCTCACATTTTGGCCTTCTTGTCCACCCTCAGTGCATGTACAGTTTTATGCCCCAGCTACCTAAACAGCTTAGCTCTGCCATTGAGCCTGGCCCTACAACTCTAGGCAATGGTATCCAGTGTCCCGTGGGAGACAATGTTCTTCTCCACCTGATGGTGGATTCCAGACACCCGCCGGCAACATCAAGGATGGTAGTCTTGAAGGCATTCCACAACTCATCAGGATTCCCCACAACTCACAGTCCCCCCCCAAATCCCCATTCAGGCTGTTCACAAACTTCTCAGCTACCCTCTTATCCTTGAGCTTGTCAGCTGAGGAGAGAGCCTCTCAGAGTTGTCTTACCAGAAATTTTTTCCACCTTCTCGGGTGCAAAAGCCACAGCATTCTGGACCAGTTGGGTATGACTGGGAAGGGTTGGTATAGAAAGAGAGAGGGGTTTGGGACAAAATATTTTGAAGTAAACAGAGTTAAGGCATTCAGCCTTCTCACAAGTGGAGTCGGCTATGGTGCCATTTGAAGTGAGTGGAGGGATGGAAGGGGAGCATACACCAGAGGCTGACTTGACAAAGCACCACCAGGGTTTATTGGAGGAAAACAAGTTTGAAAATTCATTCTTGAGATTGGACAGATGTTGTTTTCTGGCTCTCCTGAAAGTAGACACACACTTGTGGGCTTTGCGGAATGCTCTGAGGTTGCCTATGGTTGGATTTGCCTCTCAGGAGGAAAATGCAAGTTGTTTAAAAGCAACTTCTTCACCACAGGATTCAGAGAACAAAGAGTGGGAGGATGGGTAAGATAAATGAAGACGAGATGGAATGAATCTGTGCATGAGACAGCAGGATTTCCAAGCTGAATATATATCCGAGGTGGTAGATATAGGAGATCAGTCCTGAAGTGTGATGGCTGCTTGCAGTCCTTGCCAGTTTGCCTGAGTGAACTGGCAGACTCGCCAGCACTGAGATTGTTCTCTGAGAATGCACAGAGAGATGTTGACCTTCAGAAGCACATGAACAGAAGAGCTAATTGGGGCAGAGGACCAGCAAGATACATTGGCGGGTAAGTTGGTCATCACCAAATCCAGAAGGAAAAAGTTTTCATTGGGAGAAATCCAGGTGGGAAAATTCATGGATTGAGTCAGTCCCATGGCATCATATAAATCCTTTGCAGAAGTGCCATGGCTGGTATGCCTGGTGTTAGCTTAATGGTTAGTGTGGTGGGCTTTGGATCCAAGGGTCCTGAGTTCAAATCCCGCTCAGCTGTTGAATTAATACCAGGTGGGGTTAACTCGGCCTGTCATCCTTCCGAGGTAGGAAAAATGAGTGCCAGCATGCTGGTATACTGTGTCGGAGTGGTGACCCGTCCAGGATTGTGCCCAATAGCCAAGGAGATGCTTAGGCAGCACCAACGCTCTGCACAGAGTATGGTCCCAATCTCCTCCTCATGGCTGGTGAGAGAGGTACCAACACCCAGCCAATTGGCATTGTGACACTTGAACTCACCACATATAAGAAGCCTGGTGTTGGCTTCATGGTTAAGGTGGCTAGCTTAAGAAATTAGAGTCTTGAATTAAAGCCACTGTCCTGCGGATGGTATAACACAAACAAACATGAGGTGGGAACGGAGGGAAAGTCGTAGCCAGAGGTACTCCTGCGGTTTGGGAGGTGTAAGAGCAGTACACAGAGAATAAGAAAAGGAGTTTTTGATGTAGAGTGCAACTCTGCCGCCAGGACGGAGTTCAGGTAGATCAAAATGGAGGAAACAAAAGCCAGGGAGAGACACTAAGGCGTCAGGGACGTCCGGTGGGAGGAAGGAATCTGTTGAACAAATGATGACTGGTTTTTCGGCAGCAGCCTGGATCGATACATATATCAGGTTGGAATGGAGGCCCTGGATATTTGAGGTCCATGCAGTTAGAGATAGGGGGTGGCATTGGGATGGTGCAGGAATGGGAGGGTTTGCAGGCTTTGCAGGGGCAAGGTGAGGCTTTGGGGGAGTGTGTGAGGGGAAGGTTCGAGTGTGTGAGGGGGTGGGGCGGGGAAGATTTGTGTGTGTGGGGTCTGGGGGAAAGCTTGTGTGAGTGAGGAGAGCAGGGGAAAGATTGTGTCCATGGGGTGTGGGAGACGGTTTGAGTGTGTGGAGTGTGGGGGAAATATTGATTACATGGGGTGCAGGGGAATGTTTGAATCAGTGGAGTATGGGTGAAGGTTTGAGTGTTGGGGTGTGGGGGAGGTTTTAGAGAGCGAGATGATGGGAAAGCATTAAGAGGCTGGAGTAAGAAGGGATGCAGAAGGTGGGGACATGAAGCTTTGAGGGGCTGGGATAATTAATAGTAAATATCATTTTAAACTTACCCTGTACATTCACAAGCCCCAGATATGTCCTTCCCATCGGTGTTCAGAAGGACCAAATCCAGATACATAGTCCATTCACTGGTAGTGATCCATAGTCCATTCACTGGTAGTGATCCATTGGGGGTTTGTGTAGCACATTCCCATTCACTCAGGATTTGCACCGACCCATATGGTAGGGAGTTTGCAGTATGAGCAGATTCCCATTCGGTGAGCTCAAATAATTCTCCACGTCTTTCATTGTGCAGAGGCACAGCCCTTTCTCTCAGGTACTTTTCCAAGTATTTTCGGCTTCTTTCAGAAGTTTTGAGAGTCATTATAGGTAACATCCTCATCTCACTCACACAATATACTCCATGGTGCCTCGGAGATCGCTATTTCTTGGGGTTACTGCACATGCTCACCAAGCATTCTGGGGCGTATTAGGTCATTTTGAAAGTCCCGTATTGCATTCTGCAATATATATTGTGTCAAGAGGGTTGATTTAATGATTTACAGTAGTATAAATGGCAATGGCACAATTTACATGTGAGAAGAGTTTTGAACAATATCAGTCATTTTTTTGGATAATTTGTCAATTATCCAAACTTAAAAAAAACTGCAGCACTGAATGATTATGTTTATTCAAATAAAACCACAACTCCTCTTCTCAGCAATTTATTCAATGCAAGCTCATCAATCCTGTAACAATTTTGCTGTTTCAATGAACTGCACCCTAACAAATGCTGGACAGTATATCCAGTCAAAAAGAAAAAGAAAATGTTTGGTCTAACACAGGACATATGACTCGCCCTCGACACATGCAAGGAAGATTTTCTTTGAGGCTGTCCCAACCTGTAGGTTACACACCTGGCCAAGGAAGGTCAAGCCAAGCTGATCGGGGCTAAGGTTTCTAAGTGCTTATAGCTCGTACAGATCTTGAATGCTCTTAAGTACAACTACTTTGATTTAAGAATTGTTATGTAGTTATAACAATATTTCTAAAAGTTGCTCCGAAAGTGTGAAAATGTGTTGCTCGCAAAAACATTGATCAACAAACCCTCCAACAAGAGTCTTTCAGTGCATAATAAATCACATACTTTCAAAAATCAATGACAAAGGAGCACTCTATAAAACATTGGACGTATTCATATTCAAGCAATCAAAGACCACTATGTAACTGAAACAAAAGACTTTCTGAGCCAATGTCATTATTGACAAAATATTGAGATGGTTAGGCTCTTACGTATTCTACCCTTCAGTTTTTGTATTTTTATAAATATGTAATCCATTTGAACATAGGTATACTTAAGGCTGCTTATACGATGTCTGATAATATCATTCCACGACTGATGTTTTTTTCTCAACAAGTGGCAGCAGTGGCTTGGGTTTTGGAAATGGATGTGCATTGCAATCTTTCTATCAGTACTGTGTTAGCTGTTGTATTAATTGGTTGTGTTTTGGAGCCATACTGGTGTTTTGTTAAAGTTATAAGTGTTGCAATCGTGTTCTGAAGATGAACGACAAATTTAATGAACAAACAATCATCATCAATTTTTTGGTAAAATGAAACGGAAGTGGCTTGGAGATTTTCAACAAGTTGAAGCTGGTATACGGGGAAGACACGATGTCAAGAGCACGTGTGTTTGAGTGGGCCAAGAGGCTTGTGGAGGGAGAATGGACACGAATGATGATGCACAGTCAGGACGCGCAGACATTGCCAAAATGGACAAAAATATGTCGAAAGGGTGAGAATGTTGTTCCAATCTGACTGACGTACGAAATTCCAATGAAAGGAACTCAACAGAAGATATCCAGAGAGCCGTCACCAATGAGCTAAATGGCGTTTCAGAGAACAACTTTCGAGGGTGCTATGAAGCAAGACAGTGATGTTGGCAAGCGTGTATAAACTCCCAGGGAGATTACTTTGAAGGTGACCACTAAATATAATTGGTACGTTTACAATAAAACTTTCTATTGCTTTAATCTTGGAACTTTATTGTCAGACCTTGTATCTTAAAACATAAAAATTACAACACAAATTAAACTACAGAAACAATATTTATGGTCAGAACTGTATTTGAAAATTAGTGCAAAACAATACGAGTCAATGTCCATGTAAATCCCTGATAATTCACGATGGTCTGAGAATCTACATTAGAGCTTCAGCTCTTACCAATATTGACTCCAATAGATGTAGTCCAAACCCACGTGAAAAAAAACCTGAAATTGTCCATAACAAGAACATGATAAAATAGTGGTGGGCATAAAATATTGGAATGGGAAAGGGTGCATTCTGCTTAAACATTCAACAAAGGTTCTTTGGAATGTCAGACTTTTAAAATAAATAGTTATGGAGGAAAGAGGAAATTATTGGGTCAAAACAAGTATGGTGTTTATAAAAAAAATATTTACCCTGAGATCAAGGTGAATGGAAGAGCCAGAAAACGGGAGAGAGAGAAGCATACAAAGACAAGAGAGCAGAGAGAAACAAGAAAGAAGAAGAACAATTAATACATCTTAATGCAGAAGAATAAGATGGGTGAATGAGGAATAGGCAGACAGCGAGCACAACCAACAACATTGAATAACCATATGCAGACAGAAAAGTTAACAGTCAACAAGGGAAAAGGTTGGTAAAGATTTTTTTTAAAGATCATTGGTTGACATGGAAAATATTAAGAGATGGTGGTCACTCATAATAGGTTTCACCGTGAACATATCAATCGATATGCCTCCGCCGACATTAGATAAGACCAGGAATAAGAGTATCTGGAATGCTGCTTTGAGAAAGAAGAGCCTTTGAAAGAATAACAGGGGAAATAATTCAATTCAGGGCAATGCACCACTTGCAAATGGAAATAATTCATCATCGCCAGTCAAAGACAGGATCCTAGATCCCATTGAAAGAAAGCATCGTGACAAGGAAGCATTTAACACTCAGAAAATTTTCAAAGAAACTGTGCTGACTTCTGGTTGATGTACAGGGTATCCATCAATTGTTGAGTTAACAGAAGAAGCATGTCGATTGTACAATTATTCCAAGGGAGCATTACCATGAAGAACAATGTAAAAGGGGAACTGTGAAATTCCATGCGTCTCGATCCCTTTTTTTTATTTTTTCAATGGTCACATGGATTAAAGAGATACAAGACGGCCTTGCCATTTGCAGATTTGCTCAATCGCGATGCATTTATTGAGGCAAGTTTTGCGGATTGTGGTCAATGTGCTCAAATAATCGCGGGTTCGCGCGGAAATTATTTTCTCTCACACGGGAACTATTTTCTTTTGTACAACAAGTATAGTGCTGGTGTGCCATGGAAAAGTACATGTGCCATTTTCTCTTTCCCTCAACAACAACAGTCTGCCTGTACCCAGCGTCCTGCAAGGTTATACCGTGCCGCTTTCATCACCATATGTCTCATCTCGTTTTTGTGTGTGGACCCGTGATACGAGATAAGGCTAGACGCATCTATGAACATTTAGCAGAGACCGAAGGTGATAGCCAAGGAATATTTATGGGAAACAAGGGTTGTTTTGATAATTTTAAGAAAAGAGTCAGCATTCACAATGTAAAACTGATTGGAGAATCAGCACCAGTCAACCACTAAGCTGCTAAGGATTTTCCTGACAAGCTTAAAAAAACTCAATGAAGAAAAAGGATACAAACCAGACGAAGTCCTCAAGTGTGATGAAACAGGCATATTTTGGAAAAGATGCCGACTAGGACCTTCACCTAATAGCAAGAAAGAATTGCGCCTGGCTTTAAAGCCCTGAAGAATAGGCTGACGCTTTACGTGTGTTCAAATGCACCAGGAGACTGTATGGTGAAACCTATGTTGGCTTTCCATTCCTTAAACCCCAATCCTTTAAAGGGGGTGGGGGGGGGGATTTCCCAAGCATTCCCGAAGAAATGAGGAGAATCGTCCAGGTAGCCAGAAATGTTGGAAGGGAAGGATTTGAGGATATGGAGGACCATGACATTGAAAAGGTGATCCAATCACATTTGGTGGAGTTATTGGAGGACCTTCAAAAGCTAATAGCATCAAGTGAGAGTGAGGATGAAGATGAGGAGGGTAAGGAAGTTGTTTCAAGACCTTAACCCTTAGCTTACTTCCAATATCATTTTGAAAGGCATTAAATTGGTGGATAAACTGACTGATAATTTGTTTAAAATTAATCATTTGATGGAGAGAAGCATCAATTCAAGAGAGACATTCACATTGCCACCGCTCCACAAAGGGAAATGTATAAAGGGCTGCAAAAATAGGTAACGCAAACCAAAATCACCAGTTTGTTCATAAAGCCCAAGTCTTCAGTCTCCCCCATCACCACCAGTACAACTCCGGCATCTCCTGACGACCCTCAATCAAGGCCATCAACACAATAACTCCCTCACCCCTTCCAACATCATCACCAGCTCCATATCACCATCACATTATTGGATCAAGTGTGTCATCATTATGATTAAAGGTAAGCTTCATGATCTGAATAACTTAAGAAAATAAAAGTTTATTTTCTGTTCTTAATACAGGAAAAGAATACTTTATTTTATGTTCTTGATAACTCTTATTCATGAAAATAAATAGCAAAAACATGTTAATTAAAGGTGAACTTTGGCAAACAGGGGTGACAAATTTTAAAGGTGAAAAACCCTATTTTCCCCATTACCCCATAAGTTTGCACATTACGGATTTGTGGTTCACGGGGATTTTCAAGAACGTAACCCACATGAACGGCAAGGCCCTCCTGCAGCATGAGTACTTCGTGTTTGCAGCAATTTAATTCCATTCCCATAATAAGATGGGTTGATCGAAGGCTAATCTAAGGCAGTTCAGAGGATTGGTCTTGGCACTCCTCTGATAAATAATGATGACACTAGTTACCTTCCATAGAGAAGGAAGGTGACTTTCTGAAGAAGAAAAAAACGCCTGCTGGAGAGCATATAGACTTGGAAAAGCCAAAACAGAGGCAGAGTTATTGAGGATGTGATTGCAAACAAGGTCAGTTGCAGGCAAGTTATCTAATTTGTCAAACAGGTGCCAAGGCTCATGAAAGAACAGAGCGACACAGGGTGAAGTGTCAACAGACAAAGTGCGGTGAATGAGAAACATCGGGATAAGAATAGGTGGATGCATCATGGAACAACCCAAGCAAAAATGCTATAGTTAGAACTATAGTATATGAGAGTAGTACTCTCATATATTATAGTTGGTAACAGGTCCAACTACAGTAGTCTGCAGAGAATTACTCGAGGAAAGTAATGCTATTTTTATCTGGAAAGGAGAGAGGTTGCAGGTGAAAAGGGAACAGGGCTACAAGACTGAAGAACAAGTATTACAGCTGTATTCTGTGCCAGTTAAAGTTGGAGGGGGGGGACCATAGTAATCCTGCTTAATGTAGTTGTGGTATTGAATCGATGACAAGTGTATGGACCAAAATTTCAGTAACCTTAATATTTGGTCAAGAACAAATCAGGGATGTTGTAAAGATAACGAAACACCAACTTACAGGTGGGCCTAGTACAAGTATAAAAGTAAGTGAAGGCTCAATGAGAAGGCCAATATTGTGAAATAAATCGAAGAAATCTGGTAAGTAGTTGCCAAGGAACATAATTTGTGATAAGGATGTCCAAACTCAATAAAGAGAGCCAAATACAAGTTTCTCATTATTGTCCTTATTGAGAAATAAATTAGAAGACTTTCATAACGTCGTGAGTGTTACAAGTTTTAAAAAGAAGAAGAAAAACAAATTGAAAAAAAAAAATTGAGACCTAGGACAGAATTTTCAATCACACAAAAAGAAAACGAAGTAGCTTTAAAAGGATAGTTATAAGCAACCACAACTTGTCTGCCGACACATATCAACACTACAATTCACAAGCAAGACTTGTTCTTAATTCCACATAAACAGCGACTGCTTGCTTGATCCATCCTGATGTGCTTACGACGAGAGATGTACACGTAGTGGACAAAAAAAAACAAACAAATGGAAACACCTGGTAGTCCAGTTGCCAGGTTGAGTACCTTGTTGTTGCGAGAAGTGTATTGTTTTTTGATGGTTTCGTACTCGCATGGGTCGATTGAAAAAATTTAGTTTGGTTGCCGGAGTGGCAACCTTGGGGAACCCCGATAAATTTGTATAAATCCAAGATGGCCACCGCGGACGGAGGTGGAAAATAACTTTTCAACCAATCAACCTACAATCACGTGTGATACATTTTTTTTCCGTATAATTTCGAGGTGAGGAATCGATTGCTGAGGTCAGTTGTGTGGTTCGGGGGTCAAAGGTCAAGTTCAATGTCATTTTTGGACTATTGAGGGGTTTAAAACGTTTTGACCCCTGCATCAACTGCAGATCACTCCTACTCGATCGTTGATGAACGATCCCATTGATTCTAATCTCACCTCTTCTTATTTTCAGAGAAACGTATGATGGCTGACTCAAGGTGTCTTCCTCCAGTGTGTCACGGAGAAGAAACGAAATTCACTGAGATCGGAATCAAGAAGCTCATCTCGTGCACCAAATCCCGTGGAGATGGGGACCTGCAGGCTAAGCTACAGAACATTATTGATGTTGGTGGAGATTCGGCAAGCATCGCCTGCCACAAAGGTTGCTACTGTACTTATACATCAAAAGAGAAAATTGAGAGTGAGAAAGTCACAGAAAAGAAAGGCTGAAGATGAGGGTGTAAGGACAACTACAAGGCCTCATACAAAGGTAGCTGACAAAGGTGTGTTTAAATACAAATGTGATTGTATGTTCTGTAGTGAGGAATGTTTACCCATTGATGATAGACACCCAGAAAGATGGGACTGCGTTTGTGAGTATATGACCAAAGAACATTTTGACACAGAACGTAACCCACTCCCAACTATGAAAGATATGCTCCTTGATGTTGCTGAGCAGCATAATGATGATGTTGCGAGAAGAGTCAAGTTGCACCTTGCTTTTGTTTCTGATCTACCTTCTGCTGAGTGCAAGTACCACGTCTGCTGCTGTAACAGTTTCACGAAAGTCCCCACATATGCCGATTTTCCAACTGGTAGTGCAGATGAAAATGCTCTGAAGGAAGTCATTGAATACATGAACCGAGACAGGTCCAGAATATGGAATAGTGTTGAACTGCATTCCCTGTACTCAGATCGTGGTGGCAAGCTCGCTCGACGTGACATGTGAAGCAAGTTGACTGACTGCATGAGTAAGGATGTTATCGTTGTTCGGGTAGATGGCTGTGCTGCCATTGTTGGTTTCCGTGAGTCCGTTGCTAAAAGTCTCAAGATAGTTAAGGTAGATGATACGGATGAGAAGAGCATTGCTTCCGTGGTGAGGCAGATCAAGCATGAGGCACGGTCGGTGAAGTACAGCAGTGCCAATTATGACCTATCAGAGTTTACACAGGCCAACACAATCAAGGCGACCAGCCCAAGTTTGTTGAAGTTGGTTTCGGACCTGGTCTCCGGTGGTAAAGTGACCAAGAAATTTCTGAGCCTGAGCCAGTCAATTCAGAGTCACGTTACAGGAACCAGAAATCAGACAACATTAGGACTGGCCGTCAAACTGTTGCACCGGCACGGCAGTTCCGAACTTCTCAAACCCCTTCCTGAACATGGCTTCATGACCTCGTACGATGAGGCCCTGAGATTCCGAAAATTGGCCGCTCGTCTACTATGTGACAATGCACAGGTTCTCCACCAGTTCATGGGGTTGTGTAGAACCGTCAGCGCCATCTTCACCTGGTTTGACAACTTCGATCTCCAGGTATTCACACCCAATGGTCGACGCACTACCCATGTCCTCTCACATGAATTCCAGCAACCTCATCCTGCAGGTATGCTGGCGTATGGCAGCGCTAAGCCAGGGATGCAGACCATACTTGCAAAATCTGCTGACCAGCAGGCTCCACCTGAACTTGACATCACGAAGTATGGGTGGGAAATAAAAGATGGCACCCCAGTACCAGAAACCTCCGATCAGCCCCCAGGTCCCCAAGATCTCATGGATGTAGTGCGGTGCGGCTGTAAGGTGGCGGTGAAGGCGTGTGGCACTGAACGTTGCAGCTGTCACCATGGAAAGATAGCATGCACTGTGTATTGCACTTGTTTGTCGTGATGCCTGCTTCAACCCGTTCAAGACAGGAGACGAAGACCAAGATGAAATGGAAGAGGAAGGAGAAGCAGATGTGGAAGATGACGAGGAAACTGAACATCTTGATCTTGCATTCGGCTATGATGATGAATGGGAGTGATCGACGTTACTGAATAAACGCTTGACCACCATCGCTCTGAAAATGTCATTATTATTATTTTATTTCATTTTTGTCCGAAAAAGACGTTGAACTTCACCTTTGACCCTGAATTGACCCCAAATCACAAATTTGACCTCAGAAATCGATCCCTCAGGTCAAAATTATACAGAAAAGAGGTATCACACGTGATTGTAAGTTAATTGGTTGAAAAGTTATATTCCACCTCAATCCGTGTTGGCCATCTTAGATTTATGCAAATTACCGAAGTTCCCCAAGGTTGCAGCTTCGGCAACCAAGCCAAATTTTCTCTATAGACCCATGTGAATACGAAACCATCAAAAAACAATACACTTCTCATTACAACAAGGTTGAGTACAGAACATATATGGGTGGCAAACGGACTATGGTGAAATGAGGGACACCAAGCAACAGCTTCCACACAGGTGTGACCTATGTGTTAACTCAGCAAATAACATCCCTGCATGCTTAGGGGCATGTATAAAAATGCTGCACAGGCCTGGTTGCATATAATTATAGCTAGCATGGCTGCAAGAGGAGACCCCCCCACCCCGATTCCCCCATCCACAGATCACTTGGTGCCCAATGGTTTGATGAGCATGACACTGATGTTATCCATATGCCATGGCCTTCTCAGTGACCAGATCTGAACCCAACGATGCCTGTGACAGCATTTTCCACTTCCATCAATCAAGTGTGAGTAGATTGACTATCGTGGAACAATGGTGTCTCATCCCTCCTGCCGAATTACAGAGGCTGGTGGATTACATGCCATCGTGCATGCAGGATGTGCTGGCCACATGTGGTGACCTAATGCCCTGTCAAGTGACTTTACATTGGTGTTTCCATTTTTCTGTCCATCGCCTGTACTTTCTTGAGGTGTTTTTCTGCTTGCATAGGATTACACAAAACTGGTTTGATTGAAAATATAGACAATGTAGCCACAACATTGAAATACAAACCAGTTGCATGGGCACTGACTGCGATGTAGCACCATGTTGTGTCTGCGCATGTGTCAATAAATGGGCTTTACAACATGGTGGTTTCCCTGCACATGTGCTGGTTCGGTTCTTGTAGTACTTTGGTCTTCATTTTCAGACGTTTCATAAGTTCAAGGAGAACTAATCACCACTGTCACAACCTTGAAAAGTCAATGATATTTCTGCTTTTTCCATATTGTGCTGAGTAGTTATTTACAAGGTACAACTGATCTACAGCAGCAATCACTCTGACCAATCACCGACCTACTTGGTCATGTGATGTTGAGGACATGGACACAAACCCTCTTGTGCCAAAAGCATCAGAATGAAAAGTGCCCTCATCATGATGACATTATGCCATGGACTTGCACAACCAAGCAATCTTCAACAGCAATGTATTGGAAATCATTGTCCTGCTTAACATAGGACTTTATGCCACCAATGTAGAAGTCATCAAGCAAATTGCTTCAGAAAATATTACCAACATCTTGGCTCTTCAGAAGATGCATATTATTGATGAGCGTAGACAACAAATCTTTGGTTACACAGTGGTGCCAGGCAAACATCACAGACACCATGGTGTGGCAACTTGCATTAAAAAATAATATTGTTGTCAAAGAACTCAGCTGTTCCAGTGACAAGTGTCAATTAAAGGAATGTAATTGGGTCAGCAAATAAAACTATCATTAAGGTCTTCAACTCACTTGATGCATCCAAGTACATACCTGTTTTTTTTTTGTATACCTTGTTGAGGCTCGTATGAGAGCCAACACACAACGCACATGAAAGGGGGGGGGGCATGAGACAAGGGGGGAGGGAGTGGGAAGGAAAAAATAGTAGTGGGGAACAGAGACATTAGGAGATCTGTGGAAGGGAGAGGGATGGGGTGGGGAACATGGGGAATACAAGATGGACATTACAGGGACTTTCAGGAAGGAAAGCAGGGAATTTGAAGGAGGTGGGCTTGGGTGGATTATCGTGGGTAGAAAAGATCGAGGATTTGAATGGGGGATGATAAGAGGTGGTGATGAACAGCTGTTTTGAAGGCCTGGAGGGAAGAATGGGAAATGAATCGAGTGAGGGAGTTTATTCCAAAGGTGGGGAAAAAGAGGAATGAAAGAGTGAAGGTGAGCAGTGATTCGTGATTTTGGTAGTTTTCGCAGAAGGGGGTTGTTGGCGGACCTTGAGCGCCCTGCGGAAATGTGGTGGGGCCAAATCGCAGAGAGAGCAGGAGGGCGAGGCTGGAGAGGAGACGGTAGAAGACAGAAAGACCACCGACCAACCTGTGGTGATTGAGTGAGAGGCCCAAAGAGTCAGCCTCATTGCGGGAGATGCCAATGATCCGAAATGCCTTGGTTTCTACAGCGTGAAGCCAAGAAAGGTGGGAGGCAGGAGCACCAGCCCAGAGGGGAGACCAGTACTCCATCAGACTGCGGACAAAAGCTTTGTAAGTGGTCAGGAGCTCAGGTGGGCCGAGGAAGGACTTTGCACGACGGAGGATTCCCAGTCGGCGACTGGCTTTGGAGGCGAGGTTTGAAATGTGGCTTTCCCTGGAAAGGTCATGGCAGATAGTGAGACCCAGAAGCTTGAAAGAAAGGACTTCTTCCAGAGTATTGTTGAGAAAGTGGATGGGGGGGTTTCTAAACGGTCCTATCGAAGAGACATAGTGAGAGTGTGAGATTTGTCCGGATTGAAAGAGATGTTCCACGTGTTGGACCAGTTTGTGATTTTATCCAGATCTGCAGTGAGTGAAGAAGCTGCTGCTTGTCGGTCTGAGGGGTGACCAATGGTACAGCAGAGGGTGGAGTCATCAGCAAAGAGATATAGAGGATTTTCCAGCGAGTCGGAGAGATCATTGATGAAAACCAGAAAAAGAACAGGGCCCAGAACGCTATCTTGAGGAACTCCAGCCTGGACAGGAAGGGGGGATGAAAGAACTCCATTTCGGGCCACACGTTGACTGCGACAGGAGAGGAAGTCTGCGAGCCATGAGTGGAGATGGCCTTGGATACCATAGGAAGAGAGTTTGGTGAGCAGGGCAGGGTGCCAGACTGTGTCAAAAGCACGTGATATGTCCAGGGATACGGCTCGGATTTCCTGTCTGGCATTGAGGACCTCCTTCCATTATTTGGAGATCAGAAGCAGCATATCGAGGGTAGAGTGACCTGCTCTGAAACCAAATTGATGATCAGAAATCAAGCCATTGGAGAAGAGGAAGGATTTGATGTCTGAAGCGATGATGGATTCCATAACCTTGCTGATGATTGGGAGAAGGCTGATTGGTCTGTAGTTGCAGGGATCTGTTTTTGCACCATTTTTGTGCAGGGCAGTGATGTTTGCTGTTTTCCAAGCAGATGGCAGATGACCTTGAGCAAATGAGAGGGTGAATAGAACAGAGAGAGGGTGAGCAAGAGCAGAAGAGCAGGCTTTGAGGACACGTGGGCTGATGCCGTCTGGACCGGTTGCAGAATCTGAGTCGAGGTTTGACAGCAAGCTCTCCACCTTGTCAGGAGAAAAGGACACAGAGTCCAGGGACAGTTGGGTGTGACTGGGTAAGGTGGGTGGAGAAAGTGATGGGTTTTGGACAGAAGATTTAGCTGCAAACACCGAGTTTAGGCATTCAGCTTTTTCACGTGCGGTATCAGCAGTGCAGCCATTTGAGGTAAAGGAGGGAATGGAGGGGGAACATACACCAGAAACAGATTTGATTAGACGCCACCAGGATTTTGAGGAGGGAGAGAGGTTTGAGAGTTCAGACTAGAGATGAGAAAGATGTTGTTTTCTGGCTCTCCTGAGGGTAGATACAATTGTTCCGAGCTTTATGGAAGGAATTGAGATTGCCCTCAGTTGGGTTTGCTTTCCATGAGGAAAAGACAAGTTGTTTCAGGACAACTGCCTCACCACAACCTTCAGTGAACCAAGGGCAGGAGGAAGGGTAGGACAACTGAAGACGAGAGGGGATAAATCTGTGCATGAGGGAGAGCAAGTTTCTTTGTATCATTTCACACCAAAGTTCTAGATTAAGGGAACTTGAACTCCCAGTGTCCATCATGGCACAACAAAAAGTTACCAGTAGAGGAATAGCACTAAAAGACTGGGTCGGCCAGGTGATCTTGTGACTCTTTATGACCCCAAAGAAATAAACTCTTGCAGCAGCAAAAACTGTGGTGCTGGCACAAACCCTGAACTTGCAATCACTGATTGACCGACACATACCTTCATGCGGAACGCCAAATTCTTCCACAATGTCTCCAATGCCAATACTGATGGGCTCCGATCACATTTGGCAGAAGCCTCAGGTAAACAAACTCCTCTGACAAGCCAATATGGAACTACTAGAAAGCATAATGAACCATTTTTTGCTGCCACGCTCGAGGTACTACTTTGGACACAAGACCAATTGGACACTCCACCAATTGGATGAGCCTGTTCTTCAGGATTTAACTGAAGTTTGTAATCACATCAGGTCTGCGATTTTACCTGTTTCCAAAGAAAATATTTGAAGATGTCCATCAAGTCTACCATACTGGATGGATACCCAAAGCGACATGACCAAAATCATTTCATTCAGCCAGTACATCTGAAGAATCAAAAGCAGACACTGATGCACTTGCTCATCATTTTGACTCTTCCAGAGTGGAGAGATAGCTTGACACGATGGAGAGTATTGATATGACCCATTCTTGCTTAACTCTATCTTTCATCACACTAGTCCATTTCCACCCTGCCTCAAGACCTTTTCCTCATCTCCTTTCTTCTCAAAACGACAGATAATAAGTCATCCATTCTTTCCACTCATCCTGAGCTCATCTCTTGAGTCATTCAGTCCCTAAACGTTATTTCCTCATCTTCCCCCTTTTCTTCCTCCTCTCTCTCACTCCACCAATTCAAATCATATAAATGCCAATGTAAAAATAGGACCACACTTCCTGAAGCTTACATGGATCAGGAGCAACAGTCACTCAAACCGCCTGCAGTCCCCTTATACCCTGATTTTTTTTTAATGCCTCGAACAAACTTTGGTACATCGTGGGTGATGAAGGTTGTGGTCACGTTTCATCAAAATTGTGTGTGTGGCTTCGGAGAAGAGAGCAAATACCTATTTTGGGGGGGTCAACCCCCTCCCACCCAAATAGACCCCCTTAATTAATGTAGATTTTGATGCAGTCGATATACTTTGGCACATCATGGGTGATGAAGGTTGTGGTCAAGTTTCATCAAAATCGCATGTGTAGTTTCGGAGATGGAAGCAAATACCTATTTTGGGGGGTCAACCCCATCCCCCCCCCATACTAGACTCCCTTAATGAATGCAGACTTTGATGTGGTCTATACACTTTAGTACACTATGGGTGATGAAGGGTGTGGTTAACTTTCATCGAAATTGTGTGTAGTTTTAGAGAAGGGGATCAAATACCTATTTTTTGTTTTGGGGGGGGTCACCCCCCCCATAGACCCCATTAATGAGCACAGATTTTGATGTGGTCAATGTACCTTTGTGAGGCATCAGATATGAAGCTTGTGGTCAAGTTTAATCAAAATCATGTGTTTAGTTCAAGTGATAATGACTGAAGTGTTTACAGACTGACTGACTCACTGACTCGCTCACCTTTGGACACTGCTCAATCGCATCAGCTCACCTGACTGAAGTCCAGGTGAGCTAAAAATGTTGACTCTTCTGATACTCATTTCCAAATGTCCTTTTCTGGTGAGCATTCTCCATCACATTTCAAAAAATTTCATGGTATTTCAAAAAGCGAAATACCAAGGATTCAGTAAACAAAGATGATGAGATGGTCAGTTCAGTATTAGATAGTCATGGCTGCAACATCAGAGAAACAGACTTCAAAGATAGTGGTGACCACAAATAAAATGTAAAGAAGAATTGTGAAGTAAAGTCAAGTTAATATGTTGGGAAAGAGACAAACAATTGGCCTGTTTAGTGTTCTCAACTGAACACACGATTCACAATGCTGGGATCCCAAGTTTCAATCCAAAATGGTATCGATTTGTCCAATATCTCGTAATATCCTCGTAATTCATGTGAAAGATCATTGCCTCCTTATGTTCTGCATGATGCATGTACAAAAACTCCTCCCTGATCCTGAGAGCCCTGTTAAAAATGTAATAAATGTGGAAATAGATGAAATGCTTGAAAAAAGACATTTTAGGAGAGGGAGAGAGAGACCGAGTGCACTTTCAACAACTTCCAGATTTGCTTTGCAAGCATATTTTGTATGTGTAATTTGACATGTGTTAGCAATATATGACAAGTGGAGGGAAAGGGTGGTTATGATCAGCATTTGTAACACGTGTGCCGGTCGGTTTGTGGTTTTGAGGTCCAGGTTTGACCTAGGCTTCCTTTCACTGATGCACACCAGGCTCCACAAGAATATATGAACCATGCATGGAGGGATGGGCTTGGCGAAATAGAAACAGCATGGCATTGGAGGATGGCTATATATTAAACTGCAACGTGGCAGGTTGTGTCACGATACCTATATTTGCTATGACTTTTTTTGTGTGTGCAGTAACAAGGAAAACAAAATTGTTTACGCAATGAAATGAATAATGATGCGATCTGTAAAGGAATAATAAAATAGAATGAAAGGTATTTTTAAAACACAATTAACATTTACTCTGCTTGTGCCGAGACGGCAGCATGATCACTCATTTGATAGTAGGCCAGTTTCCAAGCTGTCTGTTGCTTAGTATGACATCCTGTACGATTTTTTAAAATGCAGTTCTGGTGTAGTATCAGCAGGGGGCACCACATCATAGACTGCATCGGAATGAGAAAGGGACATACAACTATAGCTACCCTATGTGCAATAATATAGACGTAACAGATTGCATGGTATGTCTCATAAAAGTAAAGGCCTTTTGGCCGGTGCTCCAATAGGCAATGGTAGTGGAATAAATGTTTGATAAAATAAGGTATGGAATTTAACACAAGGTAAGGAAATGTAATAGAGATGGCAAATATATGTGAAATATTTAGGGAGGCAGATCATGCAAAGTGGAAAGATTGAGTTCAGTGATGTAAACCTAAAGCAAGTAAAACATATATGGCCTAATGGGATGGATTGTGTATATGACACAAAGATTTGTATGTACGGTGCATGTATATGATGTATAACGCAGAGATTTAGTATGTTTATGATGCAGAGATTTGGTGAGCCAAACGGCCTCTTATTGTACCTTTACAATTTCCTGAATCCTTTTGTAAGTGCTGGAAATTAACACAGCTGTGTAGTTGCGACTGTTTTGTATGGTTGTTAATGCAAAATAATATAGTAATGGTAATAATAACTCCAAGCAAAGTCGATGGTGCACCATCAGTAATATCCACAATTCCCACCGAAAGTAAAGTTGAAACGTGGCAAAGAGTTCCACGAGGAATTACCCAACATCAAGTTTTGGGTTAAAATAAATCTTGTTTTGACCCCTGGGACCGTAATCCCCACCCACTGGGGCGTGAACCAGGGGAAAAATCCCAAAAATCTTTACATATTTCATGCGTCACCTAATGTTGATTGCATGTACAAAGTTTCATTGAAACATGTCAAAGAATGTGCCTGTAATTGTATTTTTTGATAGTTGACCATATGACTGAGCCCCAGGGCTCCAGCCCCAGGTGGTGGGGTAAAATGATACTGCTCTCACACCTTCATGCCATGTGGTGATCATAACTACCACGTTTGGTGAATTTCTGCACAAACATTTATGGGGAAATAGGGTGATGGACGGATAGACAGACAGACAGACAGACAGACAGATGGGGCCGATTAAAATATCCCACCATATTTATTTCAAGCATGGTTATAATTTGGTCAGGGCCAAGCAAAGCGTGGTCAAAGCCGTTTATTCCTGACTAACAGGGGTGTCTGGCATTGCTCCCCCTTCCACTCCCTCATTCCATATCTCCCCCCTGCCGCCTCCCACCACCCTCCCTCCAGACTCCCACCCTCCCTTCCCCTGCCTCCCATAATTAGTGGAGGTTGTCTTTGGGGCTTCCCACTCTCTGGGGACATGCACAGTGCAAAAATACAAATTATCTCCACATCTCACTTGTAATACCTTCTGCCACCACCACCGGATGGTGCTACACGATACACATTTACAAAGAGTTTTTTGTCGACCTTCCCTCCAAAAACCCCATGACTAACGATGAAACCAAGTAGCCCATGTACACCGCATGTACATGGGCTACTTGGGCCAAGTTTGTACATGTACATTGGCTACTTGGCCCGTGGGCCAAGTTTACTGGCAATTGGCCCAGTAGTTTTGGATATGTTGCCTCCTCTTTGTGAAGGACACAGTGGGATCGATAATGTTCACAGATTAATACTGCCAGATGGGATGCCCAGTTTGACATCCATATAAGCATTCAAACTGACGTTAGATGCTCAGCAGTGAGGTTAGGGCTGGAAGGATAGCCAAGAGGTGCATAACTCCAGGCTATCCTGCCAGCCCCAACAACAATGATGATGATTATTATAATTATGACAGAGGAGGAGGATGTGGAAGAGGGGGAGGAGGAGGAGGAGGAGGAGGACGAGGAGGACGAGAAGGACGAGGAGGAGGAGGACGAGGGTGAGGAGGATGGGGAGAAGAAGGAAAATAAGGACAAAAACGTAGATTTTAAGGTATAAAGAAATAAGGAGAGATACAGTGAAAAAGAGTGATAACAGTCACGAACAAAAAGGGCACTCGATAGAGCGCATGCCTCGCCACATAATGCCTGATCCACGAGAACATATTGGGCCCATTACATTTTTGAAATATCATGCAAAACAGGACTATATCGTTTTTGGCCCTATCACTCAATGGTGAAGAATCACATTAAAAATTCTAGTAGTTGGATCTGGATCCAGATCTTCACCAAAATCTAATGAGTTCGTCCTTGTCACACACCAAAGCTGTCCACAAAATCTCAACGGATCCGTCCACAACTTTTTGAGATATCCTGCACACAGACAGACAGACAGACAAACTGACAAACAGACAGAAAGGGGTGAAAATAACCTCCTTCACCTTCGGTGGCAGAGATAAAAAGGTAAATAAGAACAACATACATAAGGAAAACAAGAAAAAGAGCAATCAGAGATTGCAGACCGTCACCAGGGCTTGTTTTGTGTGGTGTTTGTGTAGTTTTGTGTCGTATATTTTGTGTAGTGTTTGTGTAGTTTTGTGTGGTGTTTGTGATGTGTACTGGTGTGTTACATAAATATAAAATACACATAACTCAAACTGCCACTTTATAACTGCCGGCAGTGATGACCAGGTACCAAGTTGTCCCGCTTTGATCGGACACCTGACCCTGACCCTGACCCATGATGTCTATTTCTTTTTGTCTCAATGCAATGTCAAGGTTCGTATGAGAGCAAACACACAGAATGTACAACAAGGGGAGCAGGAGACAAGAGGGGCAGGAGAGGGAAGGAAAAAAACAGTAGGGAACAGAGACATGAGATCTGTGGCGGGGAGAGGGATGGGGCGGGGTATACAGGGTAAACAAGATGGACAGAACAGGGATTTTCTGGTCATTACTCGACAGGGACTTTCAGGAAGGAAAGCAGGGAATTTGAAAGAGGTGGGTTTGGGGTGGATTAATGAGGGTAGAAAAGATCGTGGTTTTGGATGGGGGGAGATAAGAGTTGGTGGTGAGCAGCTGTTTTGAAGACCTGGAGGGAAGAGTGGGATTGAAGAGAGTGTGCGAGTTTGTTCCAAAGGTGGAGAAAAAGAGGAATGAAAGAGTGAAGGTGAGCAGTGATTCCTAATTTTGGTAGTTTTACCAGAAGGGGGTTGCTGGTGGACATTGAGCACCCTGCGGAATTATGGAGAGACATATCGCAGACAGAACAAAAGGGGGGGGGGGCGAGGCCGGCGAGGAGATGGTAAAAGACAGAAAGACCACCGACCTGCCTGCGGTGAGAGAGTGAGAGATGCAAAGACAGCCTCATCACGGGAAATACAATGATCCTAAATGCCTTGGTTTCCACAGTATGAAGCCGAGAAAGGTGAGAGGCAGGAGCACCAGCCTTGATTTCCACAGTGTAAAGCTGAGAAAGGTGGGAGGCAGGAGCACCAGCCGAGAGGGGAGAGCAGTAATCTATCATGCTGTGGACGAAAGCTTTGTACATGGTCAAGAGCTCAGGTGTGCTCAGGAAGGACTTTGCATGATGGAGGATGCCCAGTCGGTGACTGGCTTTGGAGGCCAACTTGGAAATGTGGCTTTCCCAGGAAAGAACATGGCAGATAGCGAGACCCAGAAGCTTGAATGAAAGGACTTCTTAAAGAGGAATGTTGAGAAAGGAGATGGGGGGGGGGGGGATCTTCCAGATGGTCCTTTCGGAGAGACATAGTGAGAGTGTGAGATTTGTCAGGATTGAAAGACATGTTCCACATGTTGGACCAGCTTGTGATTTTATCCAAATCTGCAGAGAGAGAAGTGGCTGCTGCTTGCTGATCTGAGGGATGACAGATAGTACGGCAGAGGGTGGAGTCAACAGCAAAGAGATAAAGAGGATTTTCCAGAGAGTCAGATAGATCAATGGTGAGGATTGCGAAGAGGATGGGGCCTAGAACATGCCTTGAGGCACTCCATCCTTGACAAGGAGAGGAGATGAAAGGATTCCATCGAGAGCCAAACGTTTATGAAGACGGTGGAGGGAGTCAGTAACCTCGGAGTGGAGCTGGTCTTGATGTCATTGGAAGAGAGTTTGGAGAGTAAGTTGTGGTGGTAGACTGTTTCGAAAGCTCGAGATATATCCCGGGAGATGGCCTGATCTCACGTCGGACATTGAGTGCCTCCATCCATTGTTGGGAGAGTAGAAGCAGCATGATCAAGGTAGAGTGAGCTGGTCTGAATCTGAATTGATGATCTGAGATCAGGCTGTTGGAGAAAAGGAAAGATTTGATGTCAGCTGTGATTATGGATTACATGACCTTGCTGATAATTGGAAGTAAATTGATTGGTCTGGAGTTAAGGTAATCGGTTTTTGTACATTGTTTATGTCAGGTGGTGATGTTGACTGACTTCCAAGCAGATGGAAGATGACATCAGGCAAATGATAGGGTGAACAGAGTATCAAGAGGATGTGGAAGAACAGCAGAGCAGGTTTTGTTTTAGGTTTTGTTTTAGAATCAGTCAAGGATCGCCAGAAACTTTTCCACCTTCTCAGGTGCAAAAGACACAGTTTCCGGGAGCAGTTGGGTGCAATTGTGAAGGATGAATACAGAGGGTGAGGGGTTGGGGACACAAGATTTGGAAGCAAACACAGAATTGAGGCATTCAGCCTTCTTACAAGCAGAGTGCCATTTCAGGTGAGGGAAGTGATGGAGGGGGAACATACTCCAGCCTTATCAAGGTGCCAACAGGTTTTTGGAGGAGGGAGACAAATTTGAAAGATCAATCTGGAGTACGACAGATGTTGTTTTCTGGCTCTCTTGAGAGTGGACACACATTTATTGTGGGCTCTAAAAGAATACATCAATCTATACGTAATACCTCTATCTGCACTAATTATAATACCTTTAAGATAAAAATAAAAATTGTACAAATTTACTTGTGTCTGGTGTAATGGCTGTGAAAGCAGAACAAACTAGAGAGTTCATAGAACATGATATCCAACACAGTGTTGAAGTTAATACAGTACTTCAATTTTTATAAAATAATGACTTAAAAGATCATTTAAAAAATGCAGAACTTAGCACTATTGAAGCAGTTTTATACACCAACTACCCTTATACTCCACCCTAAAGAGGAGGAGGAGGAGGAGGAGGAGGAGGAGATTGCACCTGTCCAGAGTGTGGGTGCTGCTTAAGCAGTCTCCTTGGCTATTGGGCACAATCCTGGACAGGTCATCCCTCCGACACAGTATACCAGCATGCTGACACTCATTTTTCCGACCTCGGAAGGATGACAGGCCGAGTTAACCCCACCTGGTATTAATTCAACAGCTGAGCAGGATTTGAACTCAGGACCCCAGGATCCAAAGCCCGCCACCCTCACCATTAAGCCAACACCAGGTATTACCCTATATAACATGTCCAAGTACTGCAAAACTGGAGGTTTTTGGAAGTATTATGAAGGCGATTTGTGTTCTACAGTATTAAAGCATATAATTAAATTTAAATAAAGGTTTAAATCATTCAAAAGGCATATAATTAAATTGATTCCACCATTTTACACAGTGTCTATTACACCACCCTCTCTAACACATTACGTTAGTCATTTGTAACTGTTGTAAATGTCCTTTATGACATCTTTAACAACAGTACGTTTCCTGTTTGGAAAGGCTTTCAATTTCGTTTGACTGTCAAGCAGATAGACAGTAAAAAAAAAATATCACTCCTCTCTGCGCATGTGCAATTGGGATGAATTCAGAGACAAAGTACTGTTAAACGTCAGATTTGTTTTCCGATTCATATTCCGATTCATGTTCAAAATATAACATTCAATTAAAATAAATTCTTCAATCATAAGCTGACGATCATGAACTGTGCTAAGACAGATGGACAGATGGGCGGTCGGACGTTAACCAATTGCTTAAACCTGCTTTTCGCTTCGTGTGCATGTTTGTAATTACTGAGATGATGATTCTGAACCAAATTAACTCAAGACAAATGTTGATTTTAAAATGCAGAAGTTTCGCCTCAATTCTCTGGGACAAGTGCTACTTGGAACCACAGAATTTTGAGGACACTCAGTTTGGCTACTTACAAAAAGAAAAGGACTAACAGATAAATGTTAGTCGAAAACTTCTTCCTAAAAATATCCCATAACGAAAAGAAGAAGAAAAATTATTGGAATATTTGATCTCATAATGGGCGATTGGTGTTATAAAAATGGCCCAAAAATAGACACCAAATATACCGGTATATAACACCATTATATCTGGTTTGCATAGGTGAATGGTCACGAAAGACTTGTACATCTCCATCCTTCTTCTTCGAGTTGTTACACTCTCCTTTTCCGCTTTTGAATGGATGCTTGAGCTGCACTATTAAATTGTAAGAATTTAACAATGAAGTATTCCTCCTCAAGGAATGGATATCTTAGCAGTATATGTGTCGGCTCGGTTTACATTTATAGATGGTCAAGTTGGTGATACATCCCCAGCAGTGCATTAGGTTTGCAATGATTGACCCCAGTGCATTTACGGTCAAGACAGTCTGCACATATCCAATGGTTGGTCCACTTTTGTCAATCGACATTCGGCAAGTTGCAACTATGTACATTTATAATAGCGTCTGGTAAGGTTTCCAGACGTGTGCTCCACATTTTTTTGTTGTCGTGTATCATCAAGTGTGGATTTGAGAGGTTGTACGAGAGTAAGGAAGCTCTTGTGCGATTCCATCCTATTGGGGGCTGACCCATCTGGGTGCACAATGGTTGTCTCTTGTCAACAATAGGGTCTACTGTTCACTGCTCTTCTGATGTCAAGTAAAAAAATAATACTTATTAGCTTGAGGCATCCAGTGAAACAACAGCAGCCAGCATTCAATTGAGGGTCAATTCTCCCCATGTGTAAGGATCTCTCCAATAAAGCACATGTATATTCAGCAGTGGAGAAACAGAGAAAAAAAAAGGTGTCAGTTTGTATTGTTGTTTGGTTAGCTCCCCACTTTGAATTTGAATTATAGATGCCCACACAGCCTTCATTTTTCCAATGTGCACTTTATCGGTCAGCGTTCAGTCGAGAGCGACTCCTACATAAGTTTAATCAGGGCAGTGGTTATAAGCTGTCTCATTCCATTTTATGTTAGGCCAGTGTTTCACCCCTTGATTATTCAAGTGAAAGGCAAATACTTGCCTTTTGACCAAGTTAGCACACATTTGAATCTCCTCATATGCAAGGTCAAGCCATCTGAGCCATTGTTAAAGTGATCAACTTAACATTGTGAAAACTCTATCCTGGATCATCACAGATAGGACAACAGTGTAAATGATTGGTTTGTCATTCATGGAGATGCTGACTGGTGGTATTGATGCTAAGCCTTATGAAACACCATCAAGCTGTCAACATCAGCAGCTCAGCTTTTCAAACGACTCATCATTGTCACTATTCCAGCAGAGTGCACACGAGTTCCTTCATATGAAGGTCATTGGACATGTCCAACACCTCAACAAGTTAATTATAATTGACAGTGCTGTATGCGGCCAACAAATCAATAAACATGTCAGCTCCAGATACCAAGGAATTTAAACGCTATCCTCTATATGCTGGACATTACCTTGTTGGACAAAACCCAGTTAGTTCGGCTTTGCTCTCACTCACCCTTGTTCCCTCTTCCTCATCTGTGGAGACTTTAAATGCCACCATTCCAGCTGTATTGGTGTTGGTTCACACACATCAATCAATTGCCAAGAAGCTGTCATTCTGCAAAATGACTGGACTGAGTTGGTTTCTTTTCCAATACGCATTTCCCCAAATGGCAACCATTCATGTCTGTACCTTGTCATGTCAAACCTCTCTTCAAAATTGTCGAGTTTGGCCTATAATTTACTCTCTCCAGTAAAGATTAGTACATCAATGCATCATACGTCCTTCCCCTTCCTACCCCCCCCCCCCCCTCTCTTGCCTCTAGTCAGTCCAGCATTGCTGAAAACTGGTAAGTTAATGCTTTTAGGATTCCTATTTGCAAACAGCTGCCATCAATAAGCAAGTAATTATCCAGAGCGAGACAAGAGAAATCATGGATGAGAAATGAGTGGCATTCAGAAGATAATGAAATCTTTATAAATGTGGAACCAACTCCCACATTCTCTTCAATCTCATTCTTCCCTCCAAGTCTTCAAGACAACTGTTCGCCACCATCTCAGATTATCCCCAATCCAAAATCATTATATTTTCTACCTTCATGAACCCCCCCCCCATCCCCAATCCCTCAACCTTCCAAACTTCCAGTCTTCCATCATAATAGTTTCCTTCTGTACCCATATTGTCCATGCATGCAAACTCTCCTGTCTCTCATTCCTCCTCACACTCATTGTCTGTCAAACTCTGCCTCTATCTTGGACTTCAACTCTGCTGTTGGTGTTTTTCCCCCTCTCTCTATTGTTTTCCTTTGCCTTGGTGCATCCTGATCCGTTCTGTGTACTAGTACTATCTCTTCCACGAGCCTCGACCATGTATACAAAAAAACAAACAAACAAAAAAAAAGTGAAGGCAAAGGCGAAAAAACAACAATCAACCTTTTTTTTTTCCTTTTTCTAAAATTTTTTTTTAAATAACTAAAAAAATAACGAAAGAAACAAAAGAGGAACCCAGTTTGTAGATTTCTAAAAGATTTAAAAACATTTTAAAACATATAGTATTTGAGTTTATTCATCTAAAGCTGCAACAAAATTATCTTCATGAGATCAGTCAAGAAAAAAAAAATTAATAAAGAAAAATATTACAATTAAATATATATTCAACAAATTCTCAAGGAAAATGAGGAAATCTGTTACGGCAGATATCTTCCATATATCTAATCACTCCTCACCATATTGGTTTTTTGGAAGGCTCAGTTTTATGCTTCATCTTGTATTTATGATATTTTAAGCATCACATTATTCTGCACGTAATATGTCATGCACTGAAGTCAATATATATATATATATATATATATATATATATATATATATATATATGTGTGTATACATATATATATACATATATATATATATATATATATATATATATATATATATATATGTGTGTATACATATATATATACATATATATATATATATATATATATATATATATATATATATATATATATATATATATATATATATATATGTTGTGCAAGATTTGAGAAACCTTTATTAAAAAGTTGTGAACTTAACCAGGCAATTATATATATATATATATATATATATATATATATATATATATATATATATATATATATATATATATATATATATATATATATATATATACTTATTATCTGGGTGGTTTATGGTTAATCGTGCCTGTCTCAATCTTTCTCCTCTCAGGACATCAAAATTGCTGCCTCAACATGTCACTATTGTCTTCAAGATTGTCAGTGTTATTACATTGGTATTCCGAAGCTGGCAAGTAAGGCATTTGCTGTCGCTGTGACAGAGTTTGCAGTGATGGCCAGCCACAAACCAGTTTGTAGACTAAACATCATTGTCACATTTATATAATTACAAGCTATGGAAGTATCCTCATACAGCTGAAGTAAATTGCAACAATCTCATTAAGAAAGTATAATTTTAGTTTTCATTTGGAATGTATTCTAGTTCTTAAAACTTCTGCAAAAGTTATCTGTTCAAGACTCAAGAAAGAGAAAAATCGCACTATATATATCCATTAATTTGTTGATGTGGTGTGGTATGGTATAATTTTGCAAGTTATTTACTGGATCAGTTGAAATACAGAGGCGTGACAAAAGAGAAACCTAAATTTTACAACCAATTAAAAACTTTGAACCATGTAAAATTCCCCAAAACGACTAAGCTGAAATTTTTTTCACAGCATTCTGATAGGGGTTGTATTAAGGCACCTTTGTGCTAAATTTCAACTATCAATGCAATTACAAGGGAATGGGAAAGCAAAAGGTGTGATTTTTCAACTTTGACCCATTAAAATCGGAACCATGGCTTAAATCGAAAAAAAAATGACAAAGGGGTCTGGGTGTATTAAAAGGGGTCTGGGTGTATTAAAAGGGGTCTGGGTGTATACCTGTTCCAAATTTGAAGAGGATTGGCTCAGAAAATAAATGCAATTCAAATGCATTTGTTGGAAAGCAAAGAACGAAAGAAACAAAGAGAAACATAATAAAACCAGAAGGGCACTCAGTCGAGTGGATACCTCCACCACGCAATGCCTGATCCACGAAAACATATCGGGCCCAATACATTATTGAAATATCATGCTATACAGTGCTATATCATTTTTGGCCCTATCTCTCAATAGTGAAGAATCACTTGAAAATTAAATAACTCTCGTATCCAGATCCAGATTCTGATCATCACCAAAATCGAATCATTTCTTCCTTGACACACACGCGACCTGCCCAGCAAGTTTCATCCGAATCCGCACACAACTTTTTGAGATATCGTGCTATTTATTAGTTTAGCCCTGTCTCTCAATGGTGAAGAAACACTTAAAAATTATCAGATCCAGATCCGGATTCGGATCTTCACCAAAATTGAATCAATTCTTCATCGACAACACCCAATGTGTCCACCAAGTTTCGTCCGAATCCGTCCATAACTTGAGATATCGTGCTGTGTATCATTTTTGACCCTATCTCTGAATGTTGAAGAATCATTTAAAAATTCCAGAAGTCGGATCCGGATCTGGATCTTCACCAAAATCTAATCAGTTCGTCCTCGTCACGCACCAAACATGCCCACCAAATTTCATCCGGATCCGTGCACAACTTTTTGAGATATCCAGCACACAAACAAACAAGAAAAAGAGCAATCAGAGATTGCAAACCCTTGCCAGGACTTGTTTTGAGTGGTGCATTTTTATAGGTTTTCAGGTAAATCCATTATGGCTGCCAAACCATGTGACCTATGACGTCATATGTGTGACTTTTGTTCCTCATAGATAGGTGGTCATATGTGTAAAGTTTCACCTCGATCTTTTCAGCCATTTCAGAGAAGAAGATTTTTTTAAGCTATTTTCTTAATAATAATATGGCTGCCGAATCATGTGACTGATGAAGTCATGAATTTTTTTTCTGTGGACCATTTTCTCCTGAGATGACCCTCAAAAATTTTCATACTGATCGGATGTGGCGTTCTACATATGCAATTATGTTGTCATAATGAGGGCATCTATGGCGTCATAATAAATCACACTCATTTCCGATGATGTGGACTTGCTATGTGGCAAATTTCAATCATTTCCTTGGTGTGGTTTCAGAGATACAGAGGTCCAACGTTTTTTCCGTTTTTCCAATATGGCTGCCACGCCATGTGACCTATGACGTCATATCTATTATTGAAACATTCCACATGAGTCGTCGCACCAATGGTGAAAATTTCGTCTCAATGTGACAAAGGGTTGTGGAGAAAAACATGAAAGTTCTGTGCAGGTAAGCAAACAAACAAACAAACGAATGAAAAATCACTCATCGAGTGACAACTTGGAAATTCCCCTCCCCCCCACCCCCCAAGTACCAGTAACAAAAAAAAAATTTGCCAAGCAACAATCAAGCAGACAGACAGACAGACAAACAAACTGACTCAAATGCAATACCCTCTCCGAATCCTTAGGTGAGGGTAACAAACAGACAGACAGAGGGGTGAAAACAAAACCTCCTTCACCTTCTGTGCAGAGGTAACAAGAAAAATAGCAATCGGAGATTGCAGACCCTCACCAGGACTCGTTTTGTGTGGTGTATTTTGTCTGGTGTTTGTGTACTGATGTGTTACATAATTAATAAAATACATAATTAGAACTGCCACTTTTTAACTGCTGCCAATGATGACCGGGTACCAAGATGTCCCACTTTGATGCAACCCCACTTTTATCGGATACCTGACCCTGACCCATGATGTTTTTCATTATTATTCAATTGAATTTAGAATGGGATAAAAATAAATTCAATTCAAATCAAATGGAAGAGCGAATAGGTGCAATCCTGCATTGAAGTCATCAGAAGGAAACCAAACAAGGAAAAATAAAAAGATGAAGTCATCAGGAGGAACCTGGATAGGATTCGTATTTCAGCATCTACTCCTCTACCCTCAAACCGATCCAGGCACAGCCAAGTGAGCCTTTTTCAAAAAAATAAAAAATAAAAAATACAACTAAAAAAGAACTCAGATCAAAAAAAATTAAATAGTTCTGTCTGCCAGACCATGTGTCCAATCAAGTTGAAATTTAAAACATGTATTCCCCATCACTCCAAGAAGTTTCGTGTATTCCCAAACATGTACTCCCATTTATTCCCCATAATTGTGAAGTATCATGTCATTTTTCTCAAGTATCATTTTTCTCAACCATTTGATCCTTAGATGACGCTCAAAATTTTTCATACTGATCAGATGTTGCGTTCTACATATGCAATTATGATGTCATAACGAATTATGACGTTATGACTCTTACATAATAATAAAATAAAAAAAATCACACCTATTCCCCATGAGCAAGTTTCAATTTTTTTCCT
The DNA here is from genome assembly GCF_056783735.1 of Eptatretus burgeri. Taxonomy (NCBI): domain Eukaryota; kingdom Metazoa; phylum Chordata; class Myxini; order Myxiniformes; family Myxinidae; genus Eptatretus; species Eptatretus burgeri. The sequence continues at coordinate 114,474,116 of NC_140963.1, read as the reverse complement.
TGGTGCAGTTTCAGAGAAACAGAGGTCCAAAGTTTTTTTTCCGTTTTTCCAACATGTCTGCCACACCAAGTGAGCTATTACATCAAAATTATAACTAAATCATTTTATATGAGTAGTACCTATGGCGAAAATTTTGTCTCAATCCGACAAGCGGTTGCGGAGAAAAACATGAAAGTTCTGTGTGGACAAACAAACAAACATACAGACACAGACAGATAAACAAACAGACCCAAACGCAATACCCTCTCCTTCGGCGAGGGTAACCAGGCTGAACAGTTTACGTTTTGTATCACACTGAAAGGCCGGATATGCATATGGACATGAACCAAAATCGAATCAGCTCGTTTTTGTCATTTACCCAACCTGTCCACCAAGATTCATCCGAATCCATCCATAACTTTTTGAGATGTCGTGTTATGTATCGTTATTGACCCTATCACTCAATAGTGAAGAATCATTGAAAAATTCTCGTATCCAGTTCCAGATCTGGATCATCATCAAAATCGAATCAATTTGTCCTTGTAACACACACAAATTAAAAATTTGTCCTTGTAAAATTTGTCCACCAAATTTTGTCTGAATTAGTCCATAACTTTTTGAGATATCCTGCTCATAGACAAAAGGGCAGACAGAAAGAGAAGAGTGAAAATATAACCTCTGTCAACCTTTGGTGGTGGAGGTATAATACTATGTCTTCCCACCCTGGTGGAGAGACGGCATTAAAAAACCCCTCGACTTTTGACATGAGAAATAAAAGGGACACTAAATTCTAAACTATGGCTCTTCTGAGCAATAGCTTACTCAAACGGGCAATCCCACAACATTGCATTCCAGTATAAAGCTTAGTGTTGGCTTTGCGGTTAGGGTGGCTGGCTTGGGATCTTAGGTTCCTGAGTTCAAGCCACATTTTCCACTGAATTAACACCAGGTGGGGTTGACTCAGCCTGTCATCCTTCCGAGGTCTGTGAAATGAGTAACAGTGTACTGGTATCAGGGCACATCATCGGCGGCATAGTCACGCCCCCCCCCCATCAAAAATTATAGCGACCCGGCAGCTAAGCTGCCATAAGCAGGAAGAAGAGAAGAAGAAGCAACATTCAAGTATCTCATACTCTCACTATTCTTTCAATCCTGACAAATCTCACACGTTTGAAAGGACCATCTGGCAAATCCTCCAATCTACTTTGCAAACAATGTTTTTGAGGAAGTTCAGTCATTCGAACTCCTGGGTCTCAAAATCAGCCATGATCATTCTTGGAGAAACCACATTCCAAAGTTGACCTCTGAAGCCAGCCAGCCTAATGTTATGTGCTAAACTGGGCATCCTCCATCATATAAAGTCCTTCCTCGGCAGAACAGAACAGAACTGAACCACCGACAAGGCCTTCAACCACAGCTTGAGGAAGTATGGATCTCCCCTCTGGGCTGGCTCCCCTGCCTCACATCTTGCTCAGCTTGACACTGTGGAAACGAAGGCCTTTAAGCTCTTGATTATTTGAATCTCCCACGATGAAGCCGAGTCTGTGTGCTTTATCACGTTACCATCACAGACAAGTCGCTGGTCTCTCTGTCTTCCATGCCTCCTTTCTGGTCTTGCATTCTCTGCTCTTTCCGTGCTTTGTCCCCCCCCCAGGTTTCTGCAGGGATCACATGATTCAGAATCAACCCCCAAATGGTGGTTTCAGAATAAACCTGAAAGTCAGGTCAGGTCAGATTAGATCTGTGACTTGCTACAGGTCCCATGTAAACCTGTACTAACCTGTTCCATGGTCGGGTTGTCGGCGACTAAACCGTCTCTCCCACCAACTTTCTTGGTGAGGAGGGTGTATGATATGGAGACCCAGCAGGATGAAGAACAAAACCTGTTAAAGTGCGGAGGAGCTCCTTTTGAGCCAACGGCCATCCATATCTTGTGCCCAACTGTGTCTGTAGACATCCTCCTGCAGTTGGGTTACTTTTTATTAGGAGGTTGGAGGCAGGATTTGCACTCCCACCACCGTAAAAACCTTCATTCCGCAAAACATTCAAAAAGCATTAAAAAAAAAAAAATCTGAAAACCACTCCGTGGGAGTACCTCCTGTGCAGTTTCCCTTCGCAGGGCAGTGCACCGGATGACGGGATTGGGTCAAAGCCTTTGGGATCCCCAATCTTTGATGATAAGAGGGAAACCACGGGGTAACCTTCCTGGGAAAGATTGTGGAAGTGTGTGTCGGAGTGGAGCCAAGGTGACGTCCACCAGATGGCGGTCTCATTGGGTTAACCTGAGGCGGTACCTTCGGCTGGGTGCCTGGAATGGCATATTCCTAAGAGAGGATGATCACCTGTCTCTGTTATCATCTGAGTTCAAGCATTTGGACATTGGTATTGCAGCACACTCTGAGGTTCGGAGACCAGATTGCGGTGGGGTCATGGTGGGTGGTTACACCTACTATTGGTCGGGTCGCTCTGATGGTTACCATGCCCAAGGAGTTGCTGCAGCCGTGTCCAAGAAGATGACTCTAATGATAATTGACGTAACATCGGTCAATGGGAGTATTACGAGACGAAGGACCCATCACTCATTGAGTGTCATTTCCCTGGTTTCTGCACATGCTCCGACTGAGGCAAGTGATATCACCGTGAAGGACGCATTCTCTGTCACGCTTGAGTCTGTGGTTGATCAGTGCCCAAGGCGAGATACTCTTCTCGTCTTGGGGAATTTCACTGCATTGACAGGAACTGATAGGGATGGTAATGAGACATGTGTTGGTCTCCATGGGTCTGGAACTGTGAACAAGAATTGCACTAAGTTCCTTGACTTTGCAATAAGTCATGGACTGAGGGTGGCTGGTTCATGGTTTCAGTGCCCACAGGCTCATAGCTGGACTTGGTATTCCAACGCTGACAGTGTGGCAAAGGAGATTGACCATGTGTTCGTTGATGGTTGCTAGAGGATGATCCAGAACTGTAGGGTCTACCAGAGTGCTCAGTTCCTCAACACTGACTACAGGCTTGTTGTAGCAACTCTGAAGTTTCAGCTTAAATCCAGGAGAATGGTACCATCCCAGCCTTGGCTCGATGTTGGCAAGCTTAAGGATGATAAGGCAGCTGAGGAGTTTGTGAATAGACTGAGTGGTAATTTGGCAGGTGTGGGTGCTTTGGGAGATCCTGAAGAGTTGCGGAGTGCCTTCAAGACCACTGTCCTTAATGTTGCTGGAAGATGTCTTGGAACTCACTGGAGGGTGAGGAAGAATTTTGTCTCTAAAGGGACACTGGATACCATTGACCTAGAGTCAAAGGGCCAGG
>NC_140963.1:114413331-114455831 GCF_056783735.1 Eptatretus burgeri | reverse complement strand
TAATGTCTTTCAATGAAGTATAAAATGAACTCCCTGGTATTTTAACCCCAATTACACAAACATATTGGCTACTCAGGGAAGGCCAGTGTGTGATTAGAGAGGTTTGTTTTATGAGATAAGATTTTGATTTATGTAACACTACTATACTTTTAAGTCCTTTCCAAATACAATCCTTTGTAATAGCAATACTTCTAGTAGAAAAATAAACTTCACCTGAATGATTAAACAGAGCTTCAATGCTGGTTTAAAAAAAAGGCAAGATATATGCAAAGTTTTCAGAAGTTGATACAGAAAAGTTCAAACATTGCACAACAATAACGAGTGCAAAAGTGCAAGTTTGTAATAAACCTAATTAAACTACTTTTATGGGTTATTTTCACATTATAAATTCCAATAAATGTAATCAAATTTCTACTTCAATTGTTACTGCATAGCCCCATCCCCCTTCCCTCTCCCAATCATCGCAATTGATGCTGTCTGAATCTTCAAATAAATGCAATTACAGTATATTTAAGCAAAATGACCATAGTTCAGGAAAGACATTGTGATAGGGGCTGTGTGAAACGTGGCATCCCATATAGAAAGCATCCCAAAAGGCAAATCCCATCCGCATCCACTTTGTACTCAACTGAACTTGATGAAAACAACAGTCAAAAAAAACCGTAAAATTTATTAATTAGTGTTCTTCATATTCTCATGATGAAGGTTTGTGGAAAAATTGATGACTAAAGCTCAAATGGTAAACAAGAAAGCATCTCAAAATGCAAGCGGACAAAATAAAGAAACACGGAAGCGATTGAAAAAAAACAAACCCGGGCATCTCTCTGCTCAAGGCCCAGTCATACCTTGACGTTTTGGCCAGCAATGGCAACGTATTAAAATGTATGTAAAACGCTGGCTTACGTTGAACTTTTGATGCTTTTTTTTTTAAGATTCGGACGTATTCATAACGACTTGGTCGTATGCATAACATATTAGTAATGGACACAGAACGTTTCGTTGTGTTATAGATAACTTTTACCAACGAATGCTGAACCTGTTGTCGGCCTTCACAACCTATGCCCAACGATAGTCGAACTTAGGCATAGCGCGCTGCACGCATCGCCGACGATGACGTGGCGTAGGTTATGAAAAGGCTGCCGCACAACGATTCAAATCATAACCGCCGCAGAAATGGAAGTGTCAACATCGCAGTCACACCTTGGCGATCTTGCCAGCGTATGCCGACCTCTGAAAAATGCGTCTAAAACGCTGGCGCACGTCGAATACGGTATGGGTAAGTTTGGTATGCGTGAATAGAACGCTAAAGTACGCAATCATACGTCGTACTAAGTGGAGTACGTCTTGTAATTTTGAACATGTTGAAAATTTTACGACATACTTGCCGTATGACACACGCTCTGCATGCGATGGGAATAAGTTGTACGCACGATATGCGATCGTTGACACACATCGACACACGTTACTTGTAAGGTGCTCATAAGTCGAAACAGTCAAGGTAATGGTTAGCGTCAGTGTTCCAGACTCCCGGTTTTTTTTTTCTTAGGTATGACGGTGTTCAGTGTACAGTGCGGTTATGATTTCAATCGTTGAGCGGAAGCCTATTAATTATATTATATTATAACCGCACTAGAAATCGAAGTGTCAAAATCACCATCATACCGAAGAAAGGAAGAAAAAAAAAAACCAAAAAAAAAAATAAAACCAGGGAGTCTGGAACACTGACGCTAACCATTACCTTGATGTGTTTCGACTTATGAGAACCTTACAAGTAACGTGTGTCGATGTGTGTCACCGATCGCGTAACGTGAGTACAACACGTAACTCATAGGTTAGAAATAAGTTTCGGGTACGCTAAACATTACCTCGACGTGTTTCGACTTCTGAGTAACTCACAAGTAACGTGTGTCGACGTGTGTCAACGATCGCGTGACGTGCCTACAACTTATGGCCAGCGTTATGCGGAACGTGTGAGTCATACGCTGGCATAAGTCTTAAAATTTCAAGCATGGAAAATTTGAGGACAACCGAAAAGTACAACGTTTAAAGCCAGCGTACAATGACGTATGGCAGTGTTTTTCAGCATGCTCTCAATGTCATCAAAACTTACCCATAACGTATTCGACGTGTACCAGCGTTTTAGACAAATTTTCCAAAAATCGGCATAAGCTGGCTAAAACGTCAAGGTGTGACTGGGCCTTCAGCAGCGGATGGGCAAATAAGGGCTATTTCAGTACCGACTGTGGCTTTGCCCTTTGACATTTTGACTCAATTAGTGATTTGTCTTCTCCATATTCTCATAATGGAGGTTTGTTGAAACTTTCATGACAAAAGCTCAAATGTTAAAAAAAAAAAAAACTTGTAGCGAGAACATGCATGCACGCACACGCATACGCACACGCGCGCACATGTCTGCCAGACGGGATAACTATGGAATATCACAACTTTAATCTGTACTTCTGCAGTGTAATTATGGGACAAAAAAAAGAATGTACACTGAAAAGTACTGTAAATCTTAATGCTTTGATTACAGTGAGTGTGCATTCAGCTTGCTCGGCTCTGAGCTGTATGGCCTGCGTTTGAATCCCAACAACTGCGAACTGTCATTCTGTTGTTTCACAGGCAGGACAAGGCATCAATGTGTGCACCATAACATTAACCTGGGCATCCTGTCTGCATTCTGAGCATCCTGAACAGTAAAGGTTGTATGGTGTACTTCATGAAGAATAGGTGAGGTATTGCCGGCACCCTAAACAAACTGCAAATCCCTGTACACTCGGTTGAGTATCCTGTGTCGGAGTGGCATCCCATGCAGGATTGCCACCCCGAGCTAATAAACTGCTTCGGCAGCACAAACGCTCCAGAGAGCAAGGTGCAAAGAAGAAGATTCAGCTTTACAGCAATAACAATGGGGTTTGAGTCAAGATGAGTGGGTGGAGGAGAAAGTGCTGAGAAAAGCTTGCGGTTGTGCTGGGCCGGTTAATCACCAAACCAAATTGTAGCCTGGACTTGCAGTTGTCTCGCATCATGTGTGCATGTCACCACTACACAGCAAATGGGCTATTTGGGAAAATGGGGTGTGTCACACCATAAAAGGTGAGGAGGTATTCCAATGAATACATCACTTTTGGCACGTGCATGATTGACTGGCCAAACATTGCTATGGGGCTCTGCAAGGGTTGAGGCCAGTATGACAGCAAGACAACGCAAATAAATGGAGGAGGGGTCAGTGAAGCCAAATGTGCCACTGGGAAAGAAACCAAGGGTGTGTGTGCTCAGCAAACTTTTGCTCAACAGAAAAATTCTCACAATAAAAAAACTTGCTCAGAAACTTTGTGAAAATAATTAATTGAAGGTTTGACAAGAGCCGTTTGCTTCAACCTACAACTTTCGTTTTTTTATAGTTAAAATCGCTCTTTGAGGATGTGCAAATTTCAAGAATGGCAATGGCACCTATTCTCGGCATTATTAAGGCAGCCAAGGTGGTGATAAAATGTGGTCACTTTGTTGAAAGCACAAGAATGCCGCTGCAAACAAACAGCACAGTGCAGCGATTCAGCAGCGACCTCCCGAGAGTGCAACCACCAGCCGTCACAAGGTAACACAACACAGGTGAGCATTCGGTCGGCATTCCTTCCCCAGTGAGTCAGAAGGCCCATTTTGTCAATGCTTACATTAAGGCAAGTGCAGCCAGAGGCAAAAAAAGGTGCGAAATGCTGGTTACAAGACAATGCAGTAAGTAAGCTGTAAAGAATAATGTGCAGTGCAATGCAATGGAGACCAAAAATACTGCATTAATGGCATTAAGATACTCACTGCTGAGACCAATAACCATCCAACATGGATATGATAATGGACAAACTGCACAATCTGTTGACTTGATTCATGTCTGCTCTACAAAAGAAAGTGCTTATCCATGTATGAAGATATTTTTTGTCCTCCACCCCTACGACAAGGTCGGAGACGGGGGACATTTAAATGAGCTCTGACTGACCGATCATCCATCCATGTACTTTTGTGCAGGTGCTATTTCAAAAACCGTTGAACATTTAACTTTCATATTTCAGATATCTATCCCTCATGACATAATGTCAACCTGATTAGATCACAATAGTGATTGCTCAATTATGTTGCCATGGCGACCATCTCGGTAACTTGGCTTGTGTACGCGATATTTCAAAAACTGTTCAACATTTAGCTTTTATATTAAAAAGATCTATTCCTCATACTGCCCGAATAGGGAGGGGGGGGGGACCTGGAATATCAGCTCCTTGTTGTCTCCATTTTGAACTGAAGCACCCAAAAAGGTTTTCCAAAGAAAGAGTATGTTTCATGCAAAGCTGGTAACAAGAAGTTTCATTTTAGTGTGAAAATAGCATAGTACTAGCAGGACACTTTAGAATCACAAATACAAAATGAGCACATCACTCAAAATGAATACCTTTCCTTCACACCTTTCCACACAAATGAGAACAACTGCTTTGGAATTCCAAATGGCCACAAAGCTCAAAAAAAAAAAAAAAATTCCAAAATTGAATGTGTTATTGCCATGTGGAATATACAAAAATATAATGAATCACCATTCAATTTTTATGGCAGTGATGGAGATTTTTTTTTCGCAATGACAAAAATTATAAAACATCCTGGTTCATTCCATCATACCACAAGAACTGTACAAATGAAATTTAAGCAAATTTCCTCATGGATGATTGCAAATAAATGCATTTTGAACAAACAGGACAGTTTTTTTTTTCTCAATGTTAAAACCGCTACAGTCCAGTGAATTTTGGAGCATTTTAAATGACTGCATATGGTTTTCTGTTATTGCTGTGTCTGCTGCTGGCATGGAAGGGACACATTATGAATTATACATACTTTCATCAGCTTAAGCTCCTTTCATTCTTCATTTATACATTGCTATGTGCTTCCAATTAGTTGGGTAAATATTTATCATCCTGAGTAGAATGCCTTCATATGTTGTGACGTTTATATTTCCACCAGTGTATTTAAGTTAGAGTATTTATGGAGTTTTAGTTTAACATGGTGGTAAGGAATTTTAAAAACTAATTGGCATTTGCAAATCATTTATTGAAGCCAAATTAGAAGATTAGCTGTTGTATTAAGATTCAACTGCGTAACGTTAATATTGCCACCCATTAAAATACTACATGGCAAGGACTATATAAAATAAATTGACTCCTCCCGTGTTCTTCGAGCCGAAGAAAGCTGCACAAAGCAACCATGAATAAAGTCAACAACCATAACGTGCCAACAAGCAATGAAACCGGTCCAGCAGCTAAAGGGGTGCATAGCATTGGGATTCTCATATATGTACTACTTGTGAACGTCTTCACAGCTATGGAAGAACTCTGGGAAGGGTTTGAAACAGAAAAGGGCTTACCTTGTGTAGCTTATCATGGTTGCTTTATGCAGCTTTCCTTGGTTTGAAGAGGATGGCCAGCAAAAGTATTCACCTTCCTCCAATGTTTAAACAATTTGATGCCACCTGAGCTTATTTCATGATGCTTTCAAATCCAACTTAACATACAGTCTTCACAAATGACTCCATAGTGATGAAGCTAAAAATGCAGATAAAATATGAATAAGGTATATTAACAGATAAAATCAGATGATTCTTAGTTGCAGAAGTATTCAACCCCTTTCCGTAATTAACCCTAAATCACTTCAGGAGCAAATAATTTGTTTGAAAGGTTAGAAAATAGAAGGTGATTGGTTGCACCTGAGCTAATTTACAATTGCTATTATAAGGGGGGTGGACTCTTATCCAACCAAGATATTCTAGTTTTGTATATTTAATTAATTTTCTGAAATTTAGAAAATTTGCTTTCACTTGGAAGTTGTGGGTTACGATGTGTAAATAAAGGGGGAAAAAAATCTGATTTAATGCACTTTAATGCCAGGCAACAACGCAACAAAAGGTGAAATTTTTGAAAAGGGGTGTAGACTTTCTAGAGGCAGTGTATATGGTAATCATAACCACTCACTGAATGAATGACTGACTGACTCACTGACCGATATTGATGTTCAGTACTTTCCTTAGAATGTAGAAAGCTGAAATTTTGCATGCTGACAGTTATCGAAGCCGATACACTGGGGGGGGGGGGGATGGGATGACAGAACCGTAGGAAAGCGTTCGTAAATGAAAAGATCTGATAATAAATGCAGCCTTGTTGTGCTCACTGCAAGCGAGTAACCTGAAACAATGGGGACAATGGAAGGTCATGCTGCAACTGCTGCAAGTTATTATGCACCTACGTATGAAGCACGATCCGTTATTGTTTACAATGTGTAAGCATACCCCATTCGTGTTTGTATTTATATGAATATGAATATGAATATGTTTAAGTTCTCTGACCTGTACGAATGCCATGATGATACTGTCACAACAACATCATGACAGTAGCCCAGGAAGGACCTCTCGCAGTGCAAAGATGTCATGTCAAGATCAAATGCTGTCACCAAAGAGATGAAAAGTGAAGCTACCGACTCATTTAACCCTGGCAACATGGCAACATTCATGGCAACACATCGTGGCAACACAGCGCTGTTCCATCCACTTCCTGACTTTGAGGCCTTACATAATTTTATATGAGTTAATGATAGACCCCTAACTGCGAATGACGTGGATGCCAGATCGAGCCTCATTTCAACTATTGCTGCACGATCTGAAAACAAAAAGTGCCATCTGCCACATGGACACATTATCTTTGGCCCCACCAATCACAACCAGGAGGCAGAACCATTGTTTAAGCGGTCAGGAGTTACTGTGCACATGCAGAGGTCCTCAACTATGGAAGACAGCCAACATTATAACTATCTTGAAGTGACACAAGCAAGACAATGGGCTGCCACCCTAGCTCTCTCGTATAGGTTTCATTTAAACTATCAGAATGGCTCATACTGAATATATGATTGAGAGACTGTTGTAGAATGTTGTACCCAACAAACCGGAGCACCGATGAAAGAACTGGAGCACCGAAGACCAAGTACTGGCAGCCACAGACTACATTGAGGATGCTTTTGAAGTTAATCAAAAAAGAGGTGCCCTATTCAGACTTCTCCTTAAAAATGGCATCCCACAAGCACCTGCGTTTCCCAAGCACTCTTCAACTTGTACACGGCTGACTTGCCACAGAGTTCTGGCATAAAGCTAGTCTATTCCAATGACCTGGCAATCCTCAAGACCGATAGAACATTTGAAGAGGTACAGCAGACTCTTACACAGGCCATCAAAACCATGCACACATACTACCATCAATGGCAACTCCATCTCAACATTAAGGAGATCATTGATTCGGCTTTCCACCTGAACAGAGAAGCAGGCAAATGAATAGAAATCAAACTTAATGCAATCCCACCCTTTATGAAATTGAGGTCTGCGCCCACCCTACAAATTGTAGACAAATGGAAGTCCTGCCTGCATTGTTACGTTGTTGTAAAAGTGTGTTCTGTGGCACCAATAGTGTGAAAGGTTTTGCACTTTTATTTCTCATCATTGTTTGAAAGCTTGCATCTACCCATTCTCCTCTGTGTCTTTTGACTTGCTTCGATTGTTTCATTTATTATAGTGTCTTGTCTATCTTTTTCCCTGTACGTTTCAAAACAAAATAAACCCATAAAAAGGGAAGAAAATATGTTTGAGTCATCTGATTTTCATGCATGTGTGTGTCGGTTTTGGCTCATTTGAATGATCATTGGGAAACGGTAAAGTTGTAGGATTATTGAACGCAGTGCCATAAAAGACCATTTTAACCATCTACTGGCATGAAAAGTCCCAGGCACTGAGGAATCCTATGCCTCAGACGTGAGACTGTGTGTGTGCGTGTATATATATATATATATATATATATATATATATATATATATATATATATATATATATATATATATATATATATATATATATATATATATATATACACACATGTATATATGTATATGGAGCCTGGTGTTGGCGCAGTGGTTAGGGCAGCGGCTTGGGATCCAAAAGGTCCTGAGTTCAAGCCCCGTTGGGCCACTGAATTATTACACCAGGGGGTTGACTCAGCCTGTCATCCTTCCGAGGTCAGCGAAGTGAGTACCAGTGTACTGGGCCGGTGTATACACCAGTTAAAATAGGTTTACCATATCCCTGTATCGTAAGAGGTGACCAGGGTTGCGTCAGGAAGGGCATCCGGCGTAAAACATATACCAAATCACTATGCGGATCATATGGATGATCCGCTGTGGAGACCCCTAATGGGAGCAGCCGAAAGAAGAAGAAGACGACATGTATATATGTATATATATACATACATATATATGTATATGTTGTTGCGGCTGGGGGTCGAGGTGAGAAGACCACTGGGGAGGGAGAGGAAGCCAACTCGGGTTCACACCAGACTCCCCGGAATCACAGGCCGTTGTACACGGATAGCTCCGTGACGCGGCAGGTCGCTAACCGACCGTGAACGCCAATAACTCAACCAGTGACTTAGGGTTCTCTGTCTAAGGTTGAACCGGCGACCTAAAAATAATCATGTGACCTAATTACTGGGGGATATGCCCTCGGTACACCTTGTCCGAACCGGGTCACCTTAAGGGGTCAGATGCAGCTGAGCGGCACTGCCAAGGACGTACCAGCTGAAAGAACAGATCGTTGGGAATAAAGTACCGGCTAGGCTCTGATATGGACCATGCTGGATCAATGAAAGAAAAGACAAAAACGAGCTGGGAACATGTTTCCCCCTCACCACCCCCTTAGGCTGTGACTGCCGTGGCACAATTGGGAACTGATACTGGGCTCACGTCAGACCTATCTACAGAAGTTTAAATTCATTTAAAAAGAACCCGTGCAACGCCTGGGTGCATTCACCTAGTATATACGAGGTCCATCTAAAAAGTAACGTGGCCGAGCCTGCTGTGTGCTCCACTTACACAACTTGAATGAATGGGTTGCGTCACAGTCTTTCACAACATTCCAGCAATATATATGATTGGTGATGGTTGACTGGGCTCATTGCGTGATTTTTTTACAGGTCGTGCTTTACACGTTGTCTGGTCTGAGTCATCGCACTATGAATTCTGAGCAGAGAGCCCATCTGAAGTTTCTTGCCAAGCTTGGCAAAACACCTTCCGAATCCTTCACAATGCTGCAGCAAGTCTACGGGGAAGAAATGATGTCATGTACACGTGCATTTGAATGGCACAAGAGGTTCAAAGAGGGACGGGAGGAGGTTGAAGATGATCCACTGTCTGGAAGACCTTCAACGAGCAGAACGGCGTTCAACATCGAGCGTGCAAAGCAGATGGTGCACGCAGATCGTTGACTCATGGTGCGGATGATTGCTGAGGAACTTTCCATCAACAAGGACACTGTCTGGAGCATCATCACTGAAAATCTCGAAATGCGCAAGGTGTGCACAAAGATGGTCCCCAAGCTGTTGTCCGAGGACCAGAAACAGCAAAGAGTCACTGTCTGTCAAGACATTATCGAGTGCCTCGAGGACGATCCAGACCTGCTCGGGAGTCATTACTGGCGATGAATCGTGAATATTTGCATACGATACTGAGACGAAACGGCAGAGACATCAGTAGAAAAGTCCGGCATCACCAAGACCAAAGAAAGCAAGGATGTCGAAGTCGAAGGTCAAGGTGATGCTCATCGCGTTTTTTGACATCAAGGGCATCGTCTACTTCTAGTCTCTACCACAGAGTGAAACAGTGAATCAATACGTGTGCAAGGAGATCCTCTGGCGCCTCATGAGATTAGTCCGGGCCAAGCGGAGGGATCTGTGGGAAAACAACACCTGGGTGCTCCACCATGACAATGCTCCTGCTCACAGTGACCTGAGCATCTGACAGTTTCTGGTGAAGAGGACCGTGCCAACTCTGGAGCAATCCCTGTATTCGCCAGACTTGGCCCCTTGTGATTTTTTCCTATTCCCCAAGCTCAAGGGGGTGATGAAGGGGACCCAATTTTCTGATGTGGAGGCCATCAAAAGGGCCGTGACGACGGAGCTCCAGAGGATTCCAGAAGAAGCCTTCCGGGGGGGCATCGAAGCGTGGAAGAAGAGGATGGACAAGTGTGTGAGACTGGAGGGAAACTATTTTGAAAGGGACAAGCTGTGATTTCAATATATTTTTTGGAATAAAATTTCTGTGAAGTCAGTCTCATTACTTTTTAGATGGACCTCGTATATACATATATATGTATATATATATGTATGTATATATATATATATATATATATATATATATATATATATATATATATATATATATAAATATATATATATATATATATATATATATATATATATATATATATCGACGTTAATTAGCTTGGACACTTGAATCCTTTAAAATAATAGAATACCAATCAAAATTTAATTTGTCTTTTGTTCTCATGCTTTGATTACATGCACTCATCTGCACGTGTATGCAAGCGCATACATACATATGCACACACATGCACACAAACGCAGTGATGAATCAAAGTTTCAACCCGAGCAAGGAAAGCAATTTTGGGTTTTTCGGCATTGTAAACTATGGTACCATTGTATCCCAGAAGAGCGACACAGCAGACGAAAATTCATATGTATGCAGGATGCAGGCTATTCAGTCACTTATAATTAATCCATGGTTTCTGGAGTGTCCATAATCACAAAACAAATTGTCGTAGCCACAGTTCTTATGAGCATCAAAAACGGATCATATCAGCAGGCTTCCATGTGTCGGGTTTAAAATAATAAAAAAATTGGCTCCAAATTTGCAAGTTTCATTAAGTTGCTGAAGAGATACATTTGAAGAAATGTGCATAGTATCCAATGCTATGTTGGCAGTTCATCAAAGACAAACGTTTTTATTGGTGGAAATAGCTTCTTGAAGCACTTTTTATGGCTCCAAAAGGAAAATACTGTGAAAACAACAGTTTAAGAAATACTCTTTCTTCACACAAAATGTGCAAATGCTGGGTTCCCATTGAAAAATATAAAGTGTAATTGGAAAACAAATATTTTTAAAAATAACAAAATAAAAGAATACTTTTGATTATCCACCCAATAACATACCCTGCCTTTTCTTTGCACATGACTATCAAATGGTCCTGAATTTGCAAATGTTTTACTAAAATATTTAAAAACTACACTGTTACATAAACGCTGATAAAATAATAACAAAAATAAATGAAATTTTAGCAATGGTGTTCATTTCAGCGTTCCCAGACGAAGCACAGCATTAATGGCAAGTTAACCCAGCCTCAAGGCATGAATGTGGCCCAGAAATGAATTTAGAAAATGCATCACCTGAAAACAAAGGCTGATTGTTTTCCTTCCAAGAGCAGTACAAAAAATTTGCAACATCTTGGGTCATGGCAAAACCATGCGAATCTTATGTGCTCCTTTCCAAAGGAATACTGAAAGTGTGTGTGTGTGTGTGTGTGTGTGTGTGTGTGTGTGTGTGTGTGTGTGTGTGTGTGTGTGTGTGTGTGTGTGTGTGTGTGTGTGTGTGTGTGTGTGTGTGTGTGTGTGTGTGTGTGTGTGTGCATACACGCACAATGAAATGAAAAATGTTTTATATGATGCTCAGACACCAATGAAGAAAGCATCAAACCCACATGAGCTGAGAGCAGCAAAATGACAGTCAAAAACACACTCCAGAGAAGCTGCTCCTCATACCACCTGCTGTTAAAGAACATAGCCAATCACAAGACACTGCTGTGGCCTCTGTTCCACTTCTATGAGGCAAAAAAACCGTTAAATTTCAGGAGTGAAAATTGTAATGTCACATTCATTCAGGTTATCGACATCTTTGGTTATCTTATTATACCATCCTGTCTAGAAATGTAAAAAAAATAATAATAATAATAATAATAATAATAATCTGTTGTACGTTTAAAGTGGAAATTTTAAAATACATCATTGCCCTTCGTTTTTTTTTTTCCACGCGAAAAATGACAAGGCGTTGTGCAAGCAAACCATGACTCATTGGACGTTTTCTGATCGTCTGGGTGACCAACATCATGACAAAATTGAACTGCATTTGACATTCAATTCTTCTGGGCTAAGTTAACGATCCTTCCATCCTGCATGGCAGTGAGAATTTCTACCACTTTGTCTGTACTTCACCCACAACTTGCTAATTTATTAATTAAATACTCCACATTTGTGCAATGCCAGCTTGTCCAGTATGCATTTCCAACATTGTGGTCACTCAAATTTGATAATCTTCAATGTGTCATTCACCCACCCACTTAGATTTTTTTTTCCTTTATGCAGTTGACACATGTATACTACAAGAGAGATGTTTGTCTGTCTGTGTCACCATTTTTCTCAGAGATGGCCAAACGGATCTTCGTCAAACTTTCAGAGGTTTGTCAGTGAGTGCCAGGGACTCGGGGAGCGTTTTTGGCAAAAAAAAGTTTTGTTTTTTTTTAAGTTGGATTTTTTTGTTTTTTTTTAAATCACTGTGTAGTGCCGAAGCCTTTGTATCTGTGTGAAAGAAATGAAATATTAAATAATCCCCAACGCCATTTCTTCGAGGGTGTTGGGAAGTGTTTTAGGCCCGCACAAAAAAAAGAAGAAAAAAAATTAAAAATTGATTTCTTCAGCATGCCAATAGGATTCGTACAGCACCAGGCAATGCTGGGTACCCCTGCTAGTGATTTATATATTCAAGAATCTGCACAATACAGTTAGCTTACATCAGAAACGTGCAATCATATATCATATACATCTATTTGGTTGTGTAAGCTGGGAAAATATGTGCAACCAGAGCTGGCTGGCAATGACCAAAAAGCAAGAACAACTAGAACGACGTCGATGGCACACCATCGCAAATCCCTACGCTTCCGACCGAAAGGAAAGTTGAAAGATGGCAAAAAGTTCCACCAGGATTGGCCCAATATCAAATTTTGAGTGAAATCCTTTTTTCCGTTTTGACCCCTGTGACCCCATGTCTTTCACTGCCACCCCGGGGTATGAACTGGGGGTAAAAATCCAAGAAATCGTTACATAGTTCATGCGTTCCCAAATGCTGATTGCATTTCTAAAGTTTTATTTAAAAAATGTTTGAAAATGTGCCCACAATTGCATTTTTGGGTATCTGACCTTTTAATCATGCCCCGGGGGGGGGGGGGGAGAGGAGCCAAAAATGATACTGCTCTTGCACATTCTTGCCATGTAGTGATCATAACTACCAATTAAGGTGAATTTATGCCCAACCATTTAGGAGGAGATAGCGTGACAGGCAGACAGAGGGACAGACAGACGGACGGAGTCGATGACAATATCCCCCCATTTTATCAATAAATGTGGGAATAATAAGTAACCACAGGTACTAATGACCGATTGTAAATTTTAAATTTGGTGATGAGAGAATTTGTAAAAATGATATGGAGAGGGCCATGGTGAAGACTCACTGTCTTGGAGAGAAATTTCACGACATTATGAGTGAATTTACGTACATGAAGGAATTTCTCTACAACCTATAAGTCAAGTATCTACGGAGGGTATCCGTGCACCACCCCTCCCCCCAAGACTCTACCAAACCAACTTTTTTAGCTTCCTTTTATAGTCCTATTTCACATTTGAAATGTCAACAAAAAAAAATTCCTATCACTCTGGTGATATTCAAGATGGCGTCCAAAATGACCGCCAAAATGGGTAAAATCATAGAATACGGTATATAACATCTCAAAAATGTGGCAAATTGGAAAAAATAATCATTGGGATTTGGTTCCTGATCATTAGTTACTAGTTTCTGATAATTGAGCTTTGTTGCCATTTAAAAAAAAAATCTAAGATGGCGTCCAAAATGACCGCCAAAATATGCAAAATCATCGAAAATTACATATAACAGCCAAAAATTGTGACAAAATTGTAAATTATTCATTGGAATAATGTGTTTCTCATCATTAGTAACTAATACCTCGTGATTGAATTTTGTTACAATGCTTAAATTCCAAGATGGCATCCAAAATGGCCACCACAAGAGGTAAAATCATAGAAAATTGTATATAACAGCCTGAAACTAAGAATAATATGCAGTAAATTAATATTTGGATTCATTGTAATATATGTTCCTGATTATTAGAAACTAATAGGCCTATGTGGTGATTTATGTGTTGTTGCATTCCATAAAATCTAAGATGGAGTTCAAAATGGTTTTTAAAATGGTAAAATCATTGTAAATATCAAATGTCAGCTTCAAATAATCATCAATGTTATAATAACAGAGGGGCAGAACCATGGAATATTCGTCTTGCAATTCTTATCAAGGATGTTTATTATTGTTATCGGACTTGGAGTTGAAGATGGCGGACAATTTGAAAGCCAGAAAAGACACACCCACACAAACACACCCCTATACACACCCCGATGCACTTTGAATATTTACATACACTCAAGTATTATGTGTACTAATTTTTTCATGTGTATTTTTTTCTCTTTCAAGGTTAGAATAGTTGGCTTAGCAAGACCGTAGCTAGTCAAGATCAAGATCACAAGTCAAGATGTCAGGCAAGCAAGAAATAGTTTCATGTAATTGTCAAAAAAAAGTTGGTGAAATGGAAAGAAATTGCAAACGTGAATATTGTGTCATTCATATATCTGGAATAAAGCATGGATCGTTCACATATTTTTCAGACTTGACGAATCCAAATGATAGATTGGCACTTCTCAAGAATATATGGGATCGTCGCTTAGCTGAACCACCAGGTTCTTCATATCGAATGACAGATATCTGTCAGGGCATTCCTGATGAGATCCAGGAGAACGAGGGCTATCACCGAGGATGTTACCAAAGATTTACCCTGAACCTTCATAGGTTAACAGCTCGTACACCATCTAATGACCCTGAAGCTCCTGGACTATCTACCAGCCAAGAAGGAAGGGTAAAGCACAAGAAAACATCATAAAAGATCATTTTTGAACCTGATTGTATTTTCTGCAATACTGAAGTTAGTATCCATGTGATAAAGGCAGACATCAACACAAAGGAAGGCACCTCTTCATTTGAACGTGATGGATGGCAGAAAGTGCTGCAAATAGCAGAAGAGAACAATCATGAGTGGCTCTTAAGGCAAATCCGAGGATTTGTTTGTTTGCAGCAGAGGCCCAATACCATCCAAAATGCAGAAAGCAGTATGCAGCCAATTATCAGAAACTAGTAACTAATGATCAGGAACCAAATCCCAATGATTATTTTTCCAATTTGCCACATTTTTGAGATATATACCGTATTCTATGATTTTATCCATTTTGGACGCCATCTTGAATATTGCAAGAGTGACGGGAATATTTTTTTTGTTAACATCTCAAATGTGTAATCGGACCATAAAAGGAAGCTTAAAAAGTTGGTTTGGTAGAGTCTGGGGGGGGGGGGGGTGGTGTGCATGGATACCCTCAGTAGATACTCCCCTATATTTCCATCTTCTTGTCCATTCTTACTTAGTGCTGTTGAATTTAATTGGAGTTCATGATTTTAATACCTACAAGCTGTGTAATCAGATGGGAACATCAAATGGGCCAAAAACAAACAGGTAATTGGATGGATGTTTCCAAATTACTGTTCTCAGAAGCAAAGATCATAGTTGACAGCACTGCAACAACAATGACTTGCTAATACTCATCCTGTCTTTCAACACACAAGGCCACAACAAAATCTTACCATTTCTTCCCTTCCATCTAATCGCAAACTCTTCCATTCATTTAACTTCCATCACATTGAAAGCTTTTTGTTCTGCTTGGAAAGTTTTCCTCAAAGTTTTCTTGGTCTTCTCTCTTTCTTTTGTTGGCAAATCAACATAGGTGTGCATTGGGAAGATTACCTTTTACCTCTTGGTGTGCAGATCTTTTATCACATTTTCTTCATTTTTCCTCACTTCACGTTCAAGCCACCTCCATATTCTCTTTTTAATAAATTTATTCATTGATATCATTTTGTCTGGTCCTTCTTCTTCCTTGAATATTCTAATTTTAGTTCATAACAACATATTTTGGTCGTCCATACTTTTGTTGTGATCAATTCATGATTTTCTTGCTTTGTTTATACAGGTCTCAATATCTTTCCTGGTTCCTCCATTTTTATGCAATATTGTTCCGAAATAAACAAATGTTTCAACATTTTCCATCTTATTTCCATTCAAAAGCAGATCATCTTCAGGTTCAGTAATCTTGAGTTTGTAATCACCTCCTTTCTAATGTATAAAATCCTGTCTCCTTCAGCCGCTCCTGATAGCTTAGTCTCGCTAGCCCCGGAATCAATCTAGCCATATTATTCTTCAACTTTTGAATAGCTAGTTTCATTTCTTCTTCTGTTAAACATGATATACATAGATTTTGATGATGTATCATTTAATTGCAATTCAAGTTGGTTGACAGGTTCTTCTTTAGAATTACCGCAGAATGTTCTGCTCATCACACGAGCTGTTCTTTTACAGTTGTAAGAGCCCTTCAATCTTTGGCCTTTCCAGCTGACATTCTCTGATACTGTTCACCTCCTGGAGTCCTTGCACTTGATGGAGTTTCCTGATATCAGCCTTTTATGCTACTTCCTTCTGCTTTATCTTTTATAAACCTTATTTTGTTCTTTATACTTTTCTTAACCTCATTGTCTTTTTTCTTGTACTGTTTCTGATATTGCATCTTCTTGTCTTGATTTTATGTCGAGTTTATCTTTTGTTTTACATCTTTTCGTTCATCAATAATTTTCCACAATTCATCTGATTTCCATTGTCGCTGTATATTTCTTTCAAATCTTAAGATTTCTTCTGCTGTATCACATAATTGCATTTTGTGAACTTCTTTCAGTGTTCTTCAATGTCTTCTCCCTCTCTGAATATCTACCAAATATGTGACTGAAGTCACGGAAACCTTTCTGGGGCTCTGCAAATGTTTTAGAGTGATGCGGGGTTTAACACAAAGGACAGGTGACACAATCTCTGGACAGAAAACAAGATTGCTAAAAAAAGAAATGGTGAGTAATCCGACAGAAGAGCCTCCAGGTTTCGACCTCCCCCAGAAATAGTGGTCTGCACTCAACAGGATCCGCACTCTCCATGCAAGGACATCACACCACCTCCACAAATGGGATTTCAAAAACAGCCCAGCATGTGGTCAAACAGATCAGACTATTATTCACATTGTGAATGAGTGTCACCTCTGGAGATTTAATGAAGGATTTAGGACAATCCACCTAACAGCAGACAGTGCTGTGACTTGGCTGTCCAACTTCGACCTCGGTTTGTGAGCTGTAATTTGGCATACCATATGGCAGTGTTGATTGAGGGAGAATATCTCAAATATGTTATTCAGCTTCAAGTTAAATTATCTTGCTATTTCATTTTCCTTAAGCTTTCTCGTTGATAATTACCTTTGATCCAATATTTTTATAATGTTTTTGTAGACTGAGCTTTAACTTCATAATCACTAGATTATGGTCACTTCCTATATCTGTGCTTCTCCAGGCTTCGGTTGTCCTTCACAGGTGAGGTCCATTTCCGATTTACGGCAATGTGGTCGATCTGATTTTCGGAATTCCATCTGGTGAGTTTCATGTCTGCAAATGAATATCTTTGTGTTGAAACAAAGTTCCTGTTATGACCAGCTGGATTTCAGTACAAAAATCAGGAAAAAAAGCTCTCTTTTCTCACCAATCTCTCAAATACCTTGTCTTCCCATGCAGCTGTCTTTTCCTCCATTATTTCTTCTAACTTAACATTCATGTCCCCCATAACCACTCAAACATCATGTCTTGGAACTAGCATAATCAGAGATTGCAATTGTTCAAAGAAATCCTCTTTAAGGCCCGGTCACACCTTGACGTTTTAGCCAACGTATGCCGATTTTTGAATTTTTTTTCTAAAACGCTGGCAACACGTTGAATACGTTATGGGTAAGTTTTGATAACATTGAGAGCACGCTGAAAAACACTGCCATACGTCGTTGTACGTTGGCTTTAAAGGTTGTACTTTTTGGTTGTCCTCAAATTTTTTCATGCTTGAAATTTCACGACGTATGCCGGCGTATGACTCACATGTTCCGCTACGCTGGCCACAAGTTGTATGCACGGTCTGCGATCGTTGACAGACGTCAACACATGCTACTTGTAAGTTAATCATAAGTTGAGACACGCCGAGGTAATGTTGAGCGTACCCGAAACTTATTTCTAACCTATGATTAACGTGTTGTTGGCACGTTACGCGATTGTTGCCACACATCGACAGACGTTACTTTTAAGTTACTCATAGGCTGAAAGACATCGGTATAATGGATCGTCCTTGCGTCAGCGTCCACAGCCACGGCCAGGACACTTATTTGCAGCATTCTTCAAACTTTTTTTTCGGCATGACGAGGATGTTCACACTTCGATGTCTAGCTTGGCTATGATTCCAATTGTCCATCGGCAGCGTCTATTTAAAATAGTCGAGTTTGAGCGTTTTAACACGTTCAGAAGAAACGCTTCAAATTTCCAAACCCCAGCGTCAAAAAACAAAGGCGAGTGACAGCAATTTAAATCGTTCATTGTAAACAATGAAAATAGCTGAGTGGTACCGTTTAAAAGTCATTGAGTGTAAAAAAATACAATTGTTGAGCGCAAGCGTCTACTTTCAATAGTGGGGTTTGAGCGATTTTGCACGTTCAATAGAAACGATTAAAATTTCCGCGCGCCAGCGTCAAAAAACAAAGGCGAGTGACAGCAATTTAAATCGTTCATTGTAAACAATGAAAATGGCTGAGTGGTACCGTTTAAAAGTCGTTGAGTGTAAAAAAAATCCAATTGTTGAGCGCAAGCGTCTACTTTCAATAGTGTAGATGCAGCCATTTAAATCGTTGAGTGGCAGCCTATGAATAGCAAACCCTACGTCACCGGCAAAGATAAACTGCCGCACGATATGGATAAGTTAGGCTATTGTTGGGCATAGTTTGTGAACGCCGGCTTCACGATAATTATTCGTTGGTATATCGTATCTATAAGTAATCAAAGCGCTCGATGCACATTATTAGTTCATTGTGCATTTGTCCAACCCGTTATGAATAGACCTAAATCGTAAAAACAAGCTATAGCTCATTGTTGAAAAAGCCCCATAAAAAATTAGCCACGAAGAATTCGAACAATGGTGAAAAGATGTCTCCTACCCGTGGACACGCGGACGCAAGGACGATCCATCATAACCTACACCCTCCCCCTCACACTCACCTACTACTGCCAACATGAACAAACTACTACTAATACTAATACTAATACTAATACTGATACTGATACTGATACTGTTACTGCTGACATGGACATCGACTCAAAAAGGACTCGAAAACACTGTTGGGTTCCCCTTTTATGAGCAGCATTTTTACATACAAATTCCCAAAACCGCTGGGAACACGTCTTTATATGGCAGTTGTAAGCTAGAAACACGTTAATTTTTTTTTTTGTCGACCGGAAGATGTCATTGGAATACGTCTACATTCGTCGATGTGTGTTGGGACTACGTAAAGAATTGGTTCAAAGCACGTCAAACATAAGTTAGAAATAAGTTTCGCGTAAAAAAGACATTACCGCGACGTGTTTCGACTTATGAGTAGCTTATAAGTAGCCTTTGTGGACGTGTGTAAGCGTCCACATATCGTGTGTAAAACTTATCCCCATCGCATGCGGAACGTGTGTAATACGCCGAGTACGTCGTAAAATTTTGAACATGTTTAAAATTTCTTGACGTACTCTACTTACTACGACGTATGATAGCGTGCTTTAGCGTTCTACTCACGTATACCAAATTTACTCATACCGTATTTGACGTGCCCCAACGTTTTAGACACATTTTTCTTGGGTCGGCATACGCTGGCAAGATCGCCAAGGTGTGACCGCGATGTTGTCACTTCCATTTCTACGGCAGTTATGATTCGAATCGTTGTGTGTCAGCCTTTTAATAGGCTACGTCACGACATCGTCGGCGATGCGTGCAACGCACTATGCCTAAGTTAGACTATCGTTGGGCATCGGTTGTGTAGGCCGACAACAGGTTCAGCATTCGTTGGTATAAGTTATCTATAACACAACGAAACGTTCTGTGTCTGTTACCAATGCGTTATACACAAGACCAAGTCGCTATGAATACGTCCGAATCTTTAAAAAAAAACATCAAAAGTTCAACGTAAGCCAGCGTTTTACATACATTTTAATACGTTTCCATCGCTGGCTAAAACGTCAAGGTGTGACTGGGCCTTTTGATTATTCTTCTGCATTGTTCGTTGGTTCATAGCATTGAATGACACTCAATTTGTTGTACTTAGAAGAACAACAATGACGGGAAGGAAATTAACATGATGAACAGTCGAAATGAAAAAAATCTGCAAAAACAAAAATATGCAACTACTGTACTGTATATTATATCAGAAAAAAGACCAAAAAAGAAAAAAAGAAATTTCGAAGTTGAAACTGGGGGTAAACAAACAAACAAAAAGAATAAATAAAAAGAGGAAGCATGAAACACAAATGAGAATATATAGACAGTAAAAGTGGAGATTGAAAATGTAACACATCAATGAACAATCACATTCAGACGATTTGTGAAAGACTTTGGCCAAGCTTCCCCCAACCAACCCTACAACAATGGAGAAATAATTGTGGCTGTTAAAATGAAGAATGAACAGACAAATTAGAGGAGAAAAAAAGGAGATAAATTATACAAGGAAAAATTTAAAATAACAAATAAAAGAGAATTGAGGAAGAATTAGCAAGACAGGCAAAATTAAAACTGAACAAAGAAATAGAGTGAAAATAAAAAGCAAAAATATTTTAACTGCTGTATTCTGATTATAATGACATCAAGCATCTCTCTCCCATGACATCAAGCATTTACAGTGCTGTGGTCGAATGTAACGTGTGCTGGCCTGCTTTACAATGGTGAATCTGCTCGCAACTGACAAGCCCTTCCCTTGCCACTGGCCAATATATTTTCCACAATCTTTTTGAGTCCTCCATGATGTGTGTGTATAGTGTGTGCAGAGTGTGTAGTACGTGTACATGCAGTGTGTCTTGCACTTTGCTGGTGTGTATTGCACCTATCAACAAAGTATGGCCAATCAAAAATTTCTTGTTAGCAACTAAAATTAGAATATTCAATTCAAACATAAAGTTAGTTTGGCATTTTTTGCTTTGCAACTTGCAAATGTAGCTAACTAAATACAAATAAACCCTCAGGACCAACAAAGGTGAAATCAGAAGAACGCACAACCTTATTTGTTAATTTTGTACGCAAGTTTTTTAAAAGATAAAAACTTTTTGCAGCAATTTTTGCAGGATCTGAGGAATAATTGCAACGCTATTTTCCTGTTACCTTGTTACCTGGTATAATCATAAATGATGTTGAACAGAGCAAGATCAGCATACGTACCAATAAATACAGAAAATGAGTGATGACTGAATGTGCTCCAAATACTCCAAATTCCCATCACAACATAATGAAGCAACAAAATAATGTAAAATAAAGCATGGTGTCAGTTCTGCAAAACCAATCCATGGGATTGCAGCTTAGGCCTTCTACATCTGCCAAAATCACTCCCATTCACAACAATGGTACAAAAACAGATCCTCTCAACTCCAGTTCAGTAAGCATACTTCCAATCACAAGCAAAGTCATGGAATCCATAATTGCTGCCGAGAAATCGCACCTTCTTGACCAAAAAAAAAAAAACCTTTCGTTTTGCAGTGCCTGGACAAAATATTCCACCAATGTCATCTCGACCAATCATCCATCTCTCTATCTATCTATCTATCTATCTATCTATCTATCTATCTATCTATCTATCTATCTATCTCTCTCTCTCTCTCTCTCTCTCTCTCTCTCTCTCTCTCTCTCTCTCTCTCTCTCTCTCTCTCTCTCTCTCTCTCTCTCTCTCTCTCTCTGCATTGGGAAATATTGAGATTAGGACAAAAATCGCAGCTCATAGAAAATATAGATTGCGCTGGAAAACGCAACAAGCTAGACTTTAAACAGCAAGTTTGATCCTGAAGCTCACAAATTTATCTCCATATGTTGTTTTCATTCATCAAATAGGCCGTGAAGACTTTAATTACTACCAGTGGTGACTGTATCCCCATGGCAAACTGAAGTAGTTTTGGCAACTGATAGCAGTTCATTGGAACTCCCAGTATGGTCAAGACATGTTGATTCGCAGCTGTCAATGGTCGTCTGCTATTCAACAGGATATTTCTTTCAGAATTTCAGCTAAATTTTGAAATAATTGTTAAAGAGAAAGTTGACAGATGACTTTGACAAAACCAATTAAAAATAATAATAATAACAATAATAAAACGAGGATTGTCTGTGGACTATGTTTACTGACAAAATTGCAGCTGCTGTGGACTACAATGGCACCATCTCCAACTGAACCATATGCAAGAGCACATGGTCTATAGCTGATTCACCACACCATATATGGTGAATCAGCTATAGACATGTGGCAAATTGATGCTCTTCAAAACGTTATATATATGTTCTCTTTGCAAACAGTAAGTTGTGCTGGCGCACCAATGATCGGACAATACCAGCAGGGTGCCCTGACATGCAATATTATTTTGAGCCCACCAAATTGGCTCAGGTTAAACTGCCATTTTACGTGTTATCTCAAGAACAAATGTCTTCCTTGTCTTGAAACCACTACCTTCAAATATCAGTGATCTGACCACCACCCAGTGTCTATATTCAAATGTATAACCAACTTCTATTTTCAAAACTGTATTCTCCTGTGCTGCATTTTCAGGTGGATATGCATTGAATCTGTTTCAGTTAATCAGAATCTCAACATCATGCAACTTGTGTGAAGTAGAAAGTAACTATTTGATCTTAACATTACACAGCATTGAGATGGAAAGATGAATACACTGTCTAAAACCATCAAACATCATAAACAATTGAAACATTCAAAACTAGAGGGGGAGCACTTGGGAGAGTGCAAAACCTCCGCCGCCAATACTGCTGGGCCACTCAAGTGAACCTCATATCTTATTCATTAAATATGATGTCAACAGTGCTGACAGTTATAGTTCTTTTCTCCAACATGTTTTTTTTTTGGGGGGGGGTTGGAAATCACTTAAAACATGTAGAAATGCAAAAAAAAGAAATCTAAATTTTGTTGAAAAAGTTGGAAAAAAAAAATTTTTCACGAACAATTTTTTTTTTGGGGGGGGGGGGGGAGGTGGAAATCAGTTAAAACATGTAGAAATGCAAAAAAACAAAAATTCAAATATTTTTTCAAAATGGCCGCCATAGCGGCCATATTGGACTTTGGACCAAGTCCAAAATCTAATGGCATGATCCTTGGACCATACCTAATCACCCCACCAAGTTTCGTCGAAATCCGTCAAGGAGTTTTTTCCGTAATACTGTTCACAAACAAACAAACAAACAAACAAACAAACAAACAAACAAACAGAAAGGGGTGAAAACAGTAACCTCCGATCTTCGATGGCAGAGGTTAAAAATCATAACACTTAACTATTTGTCAAAATAAGGTGCTACTTAAATTGGAGAGTTATTAATAACAAGTTATGTCATCCATGGATACCATGAGATTGGTTTTTGAACTTTTGAGTCACTGAGATTAGAACTTCAATCATGGAATTGAATGAATTGATTTCTTCAATACAGTAGAGACAAAAAGAAAAGAAAAAATATTTATTTGTAGGCTATACTAACTCTACGTGTTCTTTAACATACGAATAAATGTCACATGGGATTTTGGGTGATATTTTCTGGCAATTTGAATCTAAGTATAGCAAGGTATCTCACAACTCCAATTGGCAATCTTGCTGACCACCATTGCTTCAGAGTCAGACCTTTCCAGCACACTCAACCTCTTTCCATTTCCTATGTCAATGCCTGCTCTTAAAACAACATTTAAAATAGGGTCACTCTTAAAGCTGGGTAGTAAAGGCTGTTGAAGAGTAAATCTGCAATTAACTCTCGACATTATTAGGTTGCACCATAGCATTCGCTACTCTTGAAGATCGCTGAGCAAATCAAATTCACAGTTTCACATGACATTCAATTAACTGTTCTTGAGCATTTACAAAATCCCAAGGATCGTTCCAATCCGAGGCCGAACTTCGAAGCACAATGCATGGGAGGCAAAAGGTCTCTTATAGTTCAAATGAGATAAGGGTTGACAAGACAATATCAATAAAATGGACGAACCAAGCAGTTCGTTCGACAGACACAAGTAGAGATGAGGGGGCACGTAAACTTATGTACAAGGAGATAAATAACCCACAATGGCACCAAATATAAATACCAGGACTCACACAGCAACGAACAAGGGCTTGGTAGAACATGCAAGGCACAAGTTTGTTCTGGGTCCAGTATGGCCCATGCAGGCTGGTGCAGAACAGGGCTGGTGAGGAACAGGGCTGGTGCGGAACAGGGCTGGTGGATGGCAATGAGGATAGGTATGGTGATGTGGAGAGGCAGCCAAACAAAGAAGAGAGGTGGAATGCTGCCTCTCCAAAGTTATAGCCAACTGAAATGCTTCACGTGGTCATGGCTATCGTCAACTCTGGGACCACCTTCCTGTATGATGGGTCCTTTTCATTGGCTGACCACAGTATATGGGCATAACCATCTTCCGGGCCTTCCTGCCCTGTGGGATGGCTCCTCAGCAAAAAGCGTTTTGCCCTCAACCAGAGCTCCATAGCTCACCTCACCACCACAGCTTGCAGCACACTCACCAAACAGTTCATGCTGTCCTTTGGAAAATGCATAGCATATTTTTAGTGGATAAACCGCGCTTTTTTATTGGCAAAAAAAGGAAAAAGTTGGGGGTGCGGTTTATACATGGTATCAAAAGAAATCAGTCTTAAAAACGTTCAATGCTAAATTTCAATCATACTCAAATGAACACTTTTTTAGCAGTCGGAACTGCTGTTAAGTTCAATTCCGTCATATAAATTTCGAAAATTGGTTCAGGTTAAGAGTTTGTACAGCGTTTTCTTAATCGTGTGTGGAAATTGAATAAAGTTATGATACAAAATGTCCCGAGACACCTGGAGTTTAGGTGTGTAGCGTATATAGAGCCTCGCAGCTCTGAAAACACCATTAAACACTCTCAAACCTCTCTCCGTCCTCCAAATCCTGGTGGCATCGTGAAATGGCTGAATGCCTGAACTCTGTGTTTGTTTCTAAATCTTGCATCCCAAACCCACCGCCTTCTGTACCCACCTTACCTAGTCGCACCCAGCTGTTCCTGGACTCTGTGTCCTTTACTCCTGACAAGGTGGAGAGCTTGGTGTCAAACCTCGACTCAGATTCTGCAACCGGTCCAGACGGCATCAACCCACGAGTCCTAAAAATCTGCTCTGCTGCTCTTGCTCACCCTCTCTGTTCTATTCACCCTCTCATTTGCTCAAGGTCATCTGCCATCTGCTTGGAAATCAGCAAACATTACCGCTCTGCAAAAAAGGTGCAAAAACAGATCCCTGCAACTACAAACCAATCAGCCTTCTCCCAATCATCAGGAAGGTTATAGAATCCATCATCGCTTCAGACATTAAATCCCTCCTCTTCTCCAATGACTTGATTTATGATCATAAATTCAGTTTCAGACCAGGTCACTCTACCCTGGATATGCTGCTTCTGCTCTCCGAACAATGGATGGAAGTCCTCAATGTCAGACATTAAATCAGAGCCATATCCCTCAAGATATCGCATACTTTTGATATGGGCCGGCCATCCTGCCCTGCTCACCAAACTCTCTTCCGATGGTATCTAAGGCCATCTCCACTCATGGCTCACAGACTTCTTCTCCTGATGCAGAAAACGTGTGGCCCTAAATGGAGTTCTCTCATCCCCTCTTCCTGTCCAACCTGGAGTTCCTCAAGGCAGCATTCTGGGCCCTGTTCTTTTTCTGGTTTTCATCAATGATCTCTCCGACTCTCTGGAAAATCCTCTTTATCTCTTTGCTGATGACTCCACCCTCTGCTGTACCATTTGTCATCCCTCAGACAGGCAAGCAGCAGCTTCTTCGCTCTCTGCAGATCTGGATAAAATCACAAATTGGTCCAATACGTGGAACATTTCTTTCAACCATGATAATGTTACACTCCCACAATGTCTCTCCGAAAGGACCGTTTGGACCCCCCCCCCCCAATCTACTTTCTCAACAATCCTCTTGAAGAAGTCATTTCATTCAATATTCTGGGTCTCACAATCTACCATGATCTTTTCTGGGAAAGCCACATTTCCAACCTGGCCTCCAAAGTCAGTCATTGACTGGGCATCCACCATCGTACAAAGTCCTTCCTCGGCCACACTGAGCTCCTGACCACATACAAAGCTTTCGTCCACAGCTTGATGGAGAACTGCTCTCCCCTCTGGGCTGGTGCTCCTGCCTCCCACCTTTCTTGGCTTCACGCTGTAGAAACCAAAGACAATTAGGATCATTGGTATCTCCCGCGGTGAGGCCGAGTCTTTGGGCCTCTCACTCTCTCACCGCAGGTAGGTCGGTGGTCTTTCTGTCTTCCACAGTCTCCTATCCGGTATCGCCCCCCCAGCATATTTCTGCAGGGCGCTCAAGGTCAGAAAGCAACCCCCTTTTGGTAAAACTACTAAAATCACGAATCACTGCTCACCTTCACTCTTTCATTCCTCTTTTTTCCTG
Organism: Eptatretus burgeri; assembly: GCF_056783735.1. NCBI lineage: Eukaryota > Metazoa > Chordata > Myxini > Myxiniformes > Myxinidae > Eptatretus > Eptatretus burgeri. The sequence goes on along the minus strand of NC_140963.1, from coordinate 114,429,180 downwards.
CCTTTGGAATAAACTCCCACACACACTCTTCAATCCCATTCTTCCCTCCAAGTCTTAAAAACAGCTGTTCACCACTTCTTGTCTTCCCCCATCAAAAACCATGATCTTTTCTACCCCCTTTAATCCACCCCAAACCCACCTCCTTCAAATTCCCTGACTTCCTTCCCGAAAGGTCCCTATTGTATAAGATCCTGAAAGTCCCTATTGTGTACATCTTGTATACCCCGTGTTCCCCGCCCCATCCCTCTCCTTTCCACAGATCTGCTAATGTCTCCATTCCCCACTGTTTTGTCCTTCCCACTCCTACCCCTCTTGTCTCTTGCGGAATGCACACACACACACACACACACACACACACACACACACACACACACACACACACACACACACACACACACACACACACACAAAAGAAGATGAATAACACCTGGTCTCACATCCAAAGAAGAATTTTTCACAATAGCTAGTCGAATAATGGAGCACCCACATCAAATAAGTTTGCGCGCAAACTTGCGTGGGAGGCGATACCCTCGGACATCATCAAGCGAGCATTTCTGAAATGTTGCATCTCCAACAACATGGACGACACAGAGGACAACATCATTTGGGAGGAGAAGGAGGCTGCAAATGACGGTGACAGTGACAGGGACGTGCTCTACCCTGATAAAGACAAGGAGTTGCATGCCGTCTTCGACGAGGAAAGCATGAACAAGGATTTCCTCAGGTTTAGTTGAAAAGCTTCATCAAATCCAAACGGCCCTTTTTAGGGCCACAAATCCACAAGAAATATGTATGATTCCAGTGTGAATCCCTTTTCTTCCTTTTTCTCGTAAAAAAATACACCCTTTTTATAATACAAAAAAATTATAATAAAAACTAGGAAAAAATATAATATAATTTTTAAAAAAACAAAAAACATCCTCTTTGTAATATTAAAAAAAATTAGAAACAAAAATAAAAAATTGATATCTCTCCTCTCTCTCTTCAACTTCTTGAAAATGAGAATAAGACTGTTAGACTAAATTAAGTGGACATGGGAGTGAGCATGTTGATACCTCCATCACGTTGTTCCATATAATGTTAATGCACAAATGTAGTGTATTTAGATGGAGATCAGAATATAAAATGATCAATATATTCATTTCTTTTTTTGAGGGTGAAAAACATGGATGTGGTTAATGCACTGGAAAAATTTTTGTATTTTTTTGAGGGTAAAAAACAGGGGTGTGGTGAATACACGGCTGCAGTTTATACACCGGAGAATATGAGTAGCGCTTTCACGTGTGCCTTTGATGTCTGTGCTCAATTACTCACCCGGCCTTGCATGACAGGAGGTTTTTCACAACAAACTTGGCTCTACACTGTCTTACAGTTTACACTCACTGCCTGCTGAGTGCATGTTTTACAATACAAATAACTTTGACAAGAGGAATCTAACCTATGTGGTCGCACGACCCATGCTATTCTTACCACAATTTAGCTATGGATCTCCCCCCCCCCCACCCCCTCCCCCAACCCACCTCCTTCACCACCCTTTCCTCAAAAAAATATTGTTGGAAATTGTGAAATTGGTCTGAAATTGCTAAAACTAATGATGTGTAAAAATAATTTATGTAGAATATTAATAGTGATGGCCATCAAATTTTAGGGTAGAAGTGGAACCATTGCTATTATCATTATGGAATTACAATGAGAAGAGCAATGACACCTTCTTTAACAAGTTCCTCCATAATGTTAGCATACTGTTTAGGAAAAGAACTGTCAGTCAGATAAGTCACCAAAAACATAACTGGCTACATGACGACACTGACGTTTCTATCACCAAGTTTCAAGAATCAACAACTAGAACTGGAGCAGCCAAAAAGGGGAAGAGGCAATCCTTGAAATGAAATAACCAATTCTTAACAGATCATCTATACCAAGTTACAGGTCTCTTAAAACGGGTAATTAAATTTATATGACTGGCTGTTTGAACTGAATAATTGTACTGATTGTTACATTACCAATTTTTAATGATTTGGTTGATTCATGGTTTACACATTTCAAGTACTTTTCATATAAATTAGCCTATTACTGTTTCTTGAATATATTATTTTGATTTAAATCCTTCAAATATATTGTTAAAATTTATTTCATTATAAAACTCAATGTGAAACAGAAGTGGGCCACAAATGGGGTAAGTAAATATTTGAACAAGATTCACTTAAGCATTACAAAAGTCATGGTCGGCTAACCGAAAAGATTGTCATTCAGTCCAGGAGCGCTTAAAGAGAAGGAAGAAGGGGCAAAAGGACAGTGGCATGATGGCTATATATAGTTTTGCAACTACAAAAATAAAGATTGAGATGAAATCAGTGGACCACTTTAATCTGGAAGTATCTTGCGTTCAATGATGACAATGAAGTTATTTTTGTGGTTAAAATCGCACCTGTAAATGTATAATGTCGATAAATGAGCGGTGCAAAAAGTCAGTCAGTTGATACAATTGTTACACTATTCTTTGAAAGAAAATTTTATGCAATAGAAAAGCAATTTTTGACACTTCATAGGTACGATGGTTATGTAGAGTATCTTTCACAGCAATATGGACTACAATCGACTTAATCAAATTTGTCATTACAGTTATATGCAGTCACTGCCCAAACAGTTTTTCATAAGTTAGCTCAGAACTGCTTGAAGAAAAGTCAGTAAATAACAGTTAATACTCCCTGATAAGAAAGATAAAACTTGCTGGTGATGCTATTTCTTTTTCAAAGATTGCATCCTCCCTTTTGGACATTTGCAAAACTAAAATAGTCATATATTTGTTACATGATCAACCAAATTTGACAGAAAAGCAATCAATATGCCAATTATAATTTTGGAAATGTTCTGTTTGAGATGAAAGTTTCAAAGATGATTCCAATGCCCAATTTATGAAAGCTCATACAGTATATAAAAATTATAATTTGATTAAAAATGAAATACATATCACAAAATGTTATTACATACAATATTTCTCTCATAAATACTGAATAATGTATTGGGAAGACCAAGTAACAAGCTCAAATGAGCTAAGATCCTCGTCCTCTTAATGATGACATCATAAAAACGAATATGACATCATTGTGATGTAACAGGTTTGCGATAAATTATCTGTGCTAATGCACGGCTTGATTCCCGCAAACAAAATTCAAACAGCTTGCCTAGTTTCGGAGATAATGGTATCGGCGATTTCCATTAGCGGCGATATTATGACGTCAACTTTTTTTCTAGGAAGAATTTCCAAAATCGGAGATGGTTACTGCCTGCGCGTGGGCTTTCTGCATATACATGGCAAGTTTCACGAAGATCCGATGAAAACTCTGGGTTGTGAAACAAAAAATGTCAAAAAAGGAATAACGTCATAAAAATTGATATGACGTCATAGTGATGTACCATATATGCGGTAATTCATCTCTGCTAATGCCCTGTTCGAGTCCCGCAAACAGAATTCAAAAAGCTTGCAGAGTTTCGGAGATAATTTTTTAGGTGATTTCCATGAGCGGAGATATTTTGACGTCATAACTTTTTTTTTCTAGGAGGCATTTTCAAAATCTGAGATGGTTACTGTCTGCGCAGGGAATTTCTACATATATATGCCAAGTTTCAGGAAGTTTCGATGAAAACTGTAGGCTGTGAAACAAAAAAGTCCACAAGAAGAAGATGAAGAACAACAACGTGAGTAAGACTTAAAGATCCTCCACGAGAATCTAAAAAGTCCACAAGAAGAAGATGAAGAACAACAACGTGAGTAAGACTTCGAGATTCTCCACGAGGATCTAAAAACATCAGTCATTATTAGCAAGCATTTCTGTATTTCGAGTAACAACAATAAATGTATCCTGTGAGGTGGTCTATTTTAATTCCAAAAATGGAAGCATTTTAAAATTTTCAGTCCCATTCTTCCTTCCAGGGCTTCAATACAGCAGTTCACAACTGCCTTTGCACCCCCCCCCCCATATTTCCCTTTTCCAGTTTATTGTGATTTTTATCCCCCTCTCCCTTGCCCCTTTTCATTTGTTAGTTGTCGGTTGGTTTGTTCCTTTTTTGTTTTGTTTCATCTCTGCTTTCCCCATCCTCTTCTTGCTGTTTCATCCAACTTGTGTGCAGCTTGTTCACCCTGACAAATCCTTCTTCCCCTCCCTTTGATCTCACTCTCACTTCCACTATGCTGCTGGTGTTTCCCCATTTTCATTTTGTTCCCTTCCATTGTGTTCTCGCTTTTCCACAAGCCTCAATCGTGCATACAATTTTTTGAACCATATTCACAAACAATAACTGTTACAATTTTGGCGACCAAAGTAGAATGAAAAGGTCAGCAGGAACTGCACAGGTGCTTCAGCTGAATTGTAAATTTTAAACATTTATCAGTTCCATTTATCAGTCTCACAACTTACAAAAAGACATTTGAAAATTTTCAGTACACAAACAATAAAGACAAGTTTTTTTGCAAAGTACACCATTAGCATGTCAACCTTATTCTTTGCTCAAACAACATATGAACATGGTGTACACATGAAGTCTAACTCAACCAAGGACAAAGGGATATTTAAACCACAGTGGATACTATACTTACGTGAATGAAAATCTACTCGCTAAAACCCATTTTCGATAGACTCTCGAATGGTGCCACTGAAATAGATTACCAGCTTTTAGCCACCTATCATATTTCACATAGTGGCTCAAATTAAGGAACAACAAGAAAAAGAGCAATCAGAGATTACAGAACCTCGCCAGGACTTGTTTTGAGGGGTGTTTGTGTAGTTTTGTGTGGTGTTTCTGTACTGGTGCGTTATGTAATTAATAAGAGATGTAATTATAACTGCCACTTTCCAACTGCTGGCAGTGATGACCGGGTACCAAGATATTCCACTTTGATTGGACACCTCACCCTGACCCATGACAATTTTTATTATTATTCAATTGAATTCAGAATAGGATTAAAATAAACATAATTCAAATCAAATGGGAAAAACAAAAAGGTACAGTCCTTCATTGGAGTAATCAGAAGGAACCCGAACAAGCAAAAACAAAGATTAAGTCATCAGGAGGAACCTGGATGGGATTCACATTTCAGCTGCTGCTCCTCAACCATCAAACCCATCCAGGCACAGCCAAGTGAGCCTTTTTTTAAATTCAAAAAACAAAAAGAACCCAGATCAAAAAATTAAATAATTCTGTCTGCCAGATCATGCGTCCGATCAAGTCGAAATTGAAAACATGTATTATATGCACACACACACACACACACACACACACACACACACACACACACACACACACACACACACACACACATATATGTATATATATATATATATATGTATATATATATATATATATGTATATATATATATATATATGTATATATATATGTATATATATATATATCTATATATATATATATATATATATATATATATATATATATATATATATATATATATATATATATATATATATATATATATATATATATACAAATTCTCGTATCCAGTTCCAGATCTGGATCATCACCAAAATCTAATCTGTTCGTTATTGTCACTAACCCAACCTGTCCCCAAAATTTCATCAAGATCTGTCCACAACTTTTTGAGATATCCTGCACACAGTAAAACAGACAAACAGACAGAAAACATAACCTCCTTCACCTTCAGTGGTGGAGGTATTAAGTAAACAAGGACAAATGTGTCTAAGAGCCGTGTCATAAAGGTTTTGTCTTCAGCATAAGAAGAAGAACAAGAGGAAGAAGAACAAGAAGAAGAAGAACAACGCGGAGCTCTCTTAGAGCCAGCGTTCGCAACGCGACGCGGCTCATAATAATCATAAAGTAAATAATTTCTCAATCAATTTCCAAACAGCAAACCTAAACCCCCACTGTTTCATCCTAATCTAACTTTTTGAAAATTAAGTTATTAATCAAAAAATGAATAATTAATCGATTAATTGATTCATCAATAATTCAAAAATACCCTTGAAAGCCAAATCACTTGGTCACTATCATGTCCAAATATCAGCTTCTGAGGTGAAAAGGTGCCTGAGATATTGCACAGATGAGAAATAAAATAAATAAGGAATTAATAAATCGATAAGAATTAAGTCGTTGATTAATTAATTGATTAATCAAAGAATAAAAAAAAATAACTTTTTGCCAAAACACATCTACACTTTTGTCTGGAAATTTCAGCTTCCTAGCTCAAAGGATGGCTGAGATATCATCCAGACAAACAAGAAAACAAACAAGCAAGAAAACAAGAAAACGGCGTGAAATATGAGTGCTCCCTTTATCCGGTGCCCGGTGATGGCACCATGCATTGCCTGGATATAGAATTGAGAAGGAGTGGTGTACAAAAAGGAAACGATGGAGTCTAAAGACATTCTCACAAGACCTGATCAAACAATCAGCCAAATATCCTCTGTTTAACATGATGGAAAAAAAAAACCTTTCTCAACACGTTCCACAAAATCATCCTTTACTGAACAAATTCTTGCAAAAGTAAGTAGCTGAGATGAAAAGACATTGTAACCCATTTTAATTGGTTGCTACCTGGAAAGGTGCTCAAGACTACTGGGAAACTGAAATCATCAACTTCATGATATACACTTGTACTAAAACCATTCTGTCCAACTCCAACTAACACATCCAGATATGCAGCAACTGTACAATCATTACCACTCCTGTTTACAATCAGGTTATCTGGATAAATCTTGTGAAACTGCCATCAAAAAATATTATAGTAAACAAATTATATCTATATAACGGCATGTATGAGATTACATTTCAGCTAATCCTAATTTTTTTCTCCTTCAACAGTTTCTGCATCAATGAAAATTCACAGAAAATAAGAAAAATGTCCGCTAGTGGGGGGGTTGCAATCCCAACCCATGGGAATACCCCTAACCTGTTGAAGAGACTACTACTATTTGACATCTACATATTTAATAGCCACAAATAGTCCCACCTTATTGGGATTATTTGTCGTTATTATTTGTTCCCCTGTGGGATTTTCAAAGCTTGTGAGATCTTTAACATCCATGAACTAATGCTACCAGATGGGTCCACAGCTTATATTAATTCTGAAGTATGGCACATTTTGAATGCAACATCCTCCTTGTGAAGCACCAACGTGACAGTAAATAGTCAGGATGAGAATCAAACCCAGACTGGAGAGTTCGAAGGTAAGTGTGCTACGTCTCCACCATCCTGTCAGATACTTCACAAAAGAAAAAGCGGAAAGAAAAGTAAAAAAATAAGAAAAGGCAACTGTATGAACATGAAGTTATAAGAGATGATAAAATATAAAAGTTTCGGGTTTGAGAATATTAAAAGGCAGTGAATTCCACAGTTGAGGAGCATATCTGAAGAATGCTAAATCGCCGAACGTTAATTTCGTCACTAATACACCCGCAAATCACAATCTTGGGAGAGGTATTAGCACCTTCTGGCATGTCACACTGCCTTTGACTTTCCTCCCTTTGAAACCCTTTATCTGGGGAACTTCATTGCGGTTCACATGGAATGCGAGTATGAAGACAACCCTTAGGTTGGCATATTGTGTTATAGTAACACTCCTGGAGAGTTAATATGAAGTTCCAAAAGACCGCAAAGCACACACCCCCTGCCCCTACCACCAACCTTTCCCAACACTATTATTCAGCCCCTGGTGGTGGACAATGACTCATTGGGTCATTGTTGTTGTTGTTCATCTTTCGGCTGCTCCCATTAGGGTCGCCACAGCAGATCATCCATTATGATCAGCATACTGATTTGGCACAGGTTTTACGCCGGATGCCCTTCCTGACGCAACCCTGGTCGCCTCTTACGACACAGGGATAAGGATTGGGTTTCGCCACGATTCCGGGCTGCCCTACACCCTCTCATAGCGCGGCCCAGCGCAGAGCACCCATCCTCAAGCGATCCTCCAACCCAAGCCTCCGAGTAGCCGGATTACAGGCGCACGCCACTACGCCCGGTATACCATCATTGGGTCATTGTCTCCAAACAAATGTTTTCACGAATACTCTGCCACTTTAAAATTGGACTGCTTTCTTCTGATCTGTATATTTTTTTCCTCCTGTCAATTTTTTAATTCACAATTTTGGCTCAAAGAATAATAGAGAGATGGATGGCAATGTAGAAAGTAGATGGCAATGCACTGAAAAAGGAACAGTGGCACAGCAAGTGAAGGCAATAAGCAAAGGGATCAACATACAGGAGGAGGCAGGAGATCATTTAAGGAAAATCAAACCTGCAAATAGATGGAGAGAATTATTGGGGAGTTAACAATGTTAGAAAATATAATTGACTGCAATGCAATGCTCATTGTTTTCCTGTAGTAATTCTCTGCAGGCTACTGTAGTAGGACCTGTTGCCAACTCCAGTATATGAGAGTACTACTCTCATATACTATAGTTCTAAACTTAGCATTTTTGCCTGGGGGAGGATGACTTGAGGTTGTGGAGTACTGCCAACTTCAATCCCTGGAGAGAAAAGTGAGATTTAATGGAGTAAGGAAGGTGGTTCTAAATAAGAGGAACAAAGGAGAAAAGGTGAAGCCTAGATTTTAGGAGCTTCAGACAGAAAGCATTATTGGAAGAACATGTGTAACCTGGAGGAACTGGAAAGGGACAGTGGGATGAAAGAGGTGAGGAAGCAAGATGCAAGGAGAGTTGGTAGAAAACAGAAAGCCTATCAACCAGTCAGCAATGAGAGAGCAATAGGCTCTATGCATCTTTGTGGGAAATGCCAAAGATCTTGAGAACTTTGGATTCCATAACTTCTACAAAAGACAGATGTGAAGTGGGTGCACCAGCCCCGAAGCAAAAGGGGAAGCAGTGCCCTAATGAGCTAAAGGCAAAAGCCTCATAGACTGTTCAAAGTTCAGGTTTATCAAGAAAGGATTTGGTATGCTGGTGGATTCCTCATCTGCCACTGGCTTTGTAAGCCACCTTTGATAAATTTTCTTCCTATGGGAGGTCATGGCTGATTGTGAGGTCAATATTGGAGCATAATGGCATGATGTGGATTAATATGAAAAAAAACAAAAAGACTGTTTTCTTCATCATTGGTGAAGCTATTAATGTATACATGTAATAGAACTGGGCCAAAGATGCTGCATTGGTGCACTCTAAAAAAGAAATGAAAGGATTCCTTTGCAAGCCATGTGCTGACAGCACAAGTGGAAGAAATCAGTAATCCAGCAAAGGTGATCTTGAATACCACAAGCAGAAAGAATGGCAAGCAAATCAGGTTGCCACATTATATTGAATGCCCCATTCTTCTTATTCTTCTTTCGTATGCAGCACAAGGCCACAAGTAGCATCATTGGCATAGGATGTGGCTATGCCACTGATGCAGTGCCCTCTGTAGGTTAAGGCAGGAATTTGGAATTTGGCCTGGGTACTTCCTAACGAATGATAGCTCACCTACTCTTAATGAAGGACACCGTGGGATCTTCAATGTTCACCAACTAACACCGGCAGGTGGGACACCCAGTTTTATGTCCATCCCAGGGACAGCGCACACACTGATAAATCACCCTACCTGTGAAACACCAAGATGACAGTTTATAGCTGGGCCAAGATTCGAACAAAGACTAATCAGCTTAAAGGTGAGTGCACGTACCTCTCGGCCATCTTGCTCGCCCTGATTGCCTGCAAAGAAATCAGCCCTGACCTCATACTTGAGATTCAGTGCATCCATACATTGTTGAAAGCCTGTCCAAAGTAGAGTGGCCAGGACACACCTTAAACTGATGATCATAAAACAGGTTATTTGAAAAAAACATGGAAGACAACATCAGTGTGTGATGATGGAATATATGACTTTGTAATTGGAAGCAAGCTTACTGACTGATAGATGAGAGGATCTGTTTTTGCGCCCTTCTTGTGAATGGCAGTAATGTTCGCAGACTTCCAGGAAGATATGAGGTGGCCAAAGGAGGGCAGGCTGAAGAGCATAGAAAGAGGAAAAGCGAGAGCAGTAAAGGCGAATCTGAGAACATGGACGCTGAAGCCATCTTAGCTCATTGTTGAAGCAGAGTCAAGGCTGGCAAGAATGTTCTCTCCCTTGTCAGGCAAAAAAAAAGGTCAGTGTCCAAGAGGAAATGGGCATGAGGTGATAAGGTATGCATGGAAAGAGAAAGATGGGTTGGGTACATTAACTTTGGACGAATACACTATAGTTAAGTCACGAAGCGATCTCTAAAGCAAGGTCTGAGGTGAGGCCGTTTAATATGAGTGATTGTATTGAGGGCAAGTACACAACAGAGACAGACTTAGCAAGGTGCCGAATGAGAGAAGTTAGATAATTTCACCTTCAGTTGTGCCAGATTATGTTACTGGGTGGTCTGTGGATGGATAGACACCTCTCATGAGGGTGGAAAATGATCTTAGGTGTTTTTTCTTTCAGGTTGCCTTCCATTAACAGAAAGCAAGCTGTTTGTTAGCCACTGCCTCTCCACTCAACAGCTTCCAATGTACTCATGCAAAGATGATGGATATGATAAGTGCAGATAATATGAGAGAGAGAGAGAGAGAGAGAGAGAGAGAGAGAGAGAGAGAGAGAGAGAGAGAGAGAGAGAGAGAGAGAGAGAGAGAGAGAGAGAGAGAGAGAGAGAGAGAGAGAGAGAAGAAAGGAGAGAGGAGGTGAGAGGAGAGAAAGAAAAAGCTTTTGTGAAATCTTTTCATGGGAGTCAATAATGGTTTCGGAGGAGATGGAGGAGGAATTACTTGAGAAAGGAGAGATGCAGTCCCTGCCAGTCAGTCTGAGTGGAAAAGCAGACTCTGCGGTTACTCTCCAATAGCCAGAGAGATATAGACCTTTGAAATAATGTGATTATCATGAGGACATGGGTGAGGGGTGGCAGGCACTGGCAGGTTGGGGAATGGGGGGAGAGGAAATGATGTGGGTGTTGTTGACATATCAGGGTGAATGACCATAAGTGTGCATTTGCTGAAGATCATGGATCGTTTCAGAATCATTAGTTCAGAAATTTGCATGCACATATCATGGCAAACGTGGAGGGAAGATTGGTTAACCCTCCCCCCCCCCCCAAAAAAAAACAACTAAAAGGGAACTCGGTGGAGTGCATACCTCCAACATGCAATGCCTGATCCACAAGAACATATCAAGCCCAATAACTTTTTGAAATATGCCATATATCGTTTTTAGCCCCATCGCTCATTGGTGAAGAATCACTTTAAAGATTAAATAATTCTAGTATCCAGATCCAGATCTTCACCAAAATCGAATCAATTCGCCCTTTTCATAAACCCAACCTGTCTATCAAGTTTCGTCCGAATCCGTCAACAGCTTTTTGAGACATCATGCAATATATTGGTTTAGCCTAATTTCTCAATAGTGAAGAATAACTTTAAAACAATTTGGATCCAGATCCAGATTCGGATCTTCATTAAAATTGTATCAATTCTTCCTAGTCACACACCCAACATGTCCACCAAGTTTCGTCTGAATCTTTCCACACATTTTTGAGATATTCTGCACACAAACAAACAGACAACAGACAAACAGACAGAAATGGGGGAAAAGCATAACCTCCTTTCACCTTCGGTGGTGGAGGTAAAAAAAAAAAGAAACAGCACTGAAAATGGGACATGGGGTGCAGGCTTGTTTGCCAGGAGGGAGTGAAGAGAAGTATATGGAAGTAGATAAACTAAGGGGAGAAAAGAGATAGGTTGGGGAAGAGGATACTTTGACAGGGAGGATGGAGCATTTTATATCAACCTGTAGCCAGTGGGAGTCACGAGGTTGCGAGAGTATCCTGAGCATCATTTATTTCTTTCCCCTTCTGTTTTGTATACGTTTTTGTTTTGTTGTTTTTTTCCGAGCATACTTCTTGCCGATCTATCAGAGAGTTTTATTTATTTATCTCATTAGCAGCACAATAAGACTCATGCTAATATAGGATTAAATTGGATTAAATCCAGTTGCAAAGGATAACGGAGCCTGGTGTTGGCTTAGTGGTTGGTTAAGGTGGCTGGCTTGGGACCTTCGGGTCCTGATTTTGAGCCCCTTTCCTCCGTTAAATTAACACCAGGTGGGGTTGACTCAGCCTGTCATCCTTCCAAGGTCGGCAAAATTAGTACCAGTGTACTGGGGTAATAACCATTCGGGGTAACCTGCGTCAGAGTGGCGACTGTACTCCTTGCCAACATACAGGACTGTACTCCTTGCCAATGAAACTGTCTTGGCAGCTGTATGCACCTTTAAGGTGCGAAAGGAATGGTATTGTTATTATTTTAAAGGATAACGGCAAAGCAGAAGTCCAGTGCACAAAGGGTAAACAAACAATAAATGGGATGCAGGCCAAACAGATGGTTAAGAATTGCACAAGGTGAGTAGCAGTATGAGAAATGGGACAGTCTCATTGGTGTTGTGCTTGCCATAAACCATTGTCAGCATGTTTTGCCTTTATTTGCTGGTCTGTCGATTTTTATCATTATAGCTCATGCTATTTCCTAAGCATGTAATTTCTGCAAGAAAAAAAAGGTGAAAGTCAAATTCTTTAAAAGAATGAAAGAAATATAAGAATATATGATATTATTAAACAGGCTAAAAAATGAGCAGCAATGAATTTTTGTCGGATCTCAGAAAGTGAACAAAGCAGGAAAGCACCCGGAGAAGAGAAAGTGGAAATCAGTAAATACAAGGACAAAATGGATAAAAGTACAGCTGAATCGGAGAAAGAAAAAGGTAGAATTGAGTGTCCCTAAAATTTATGTAACGTGGTGATTACGAATTGTAATCCGTTTGCATTGGATTATGAATGTAAAATAAAATAAAAAAAAACATACCGATTAAAAGGCACAGAATTCCATCAAATCGAGAAGGAATTGTTGCACAAGAAACTCTGCTTTGCAGGCAGATTCCAGAGTTAAGCTTCAGGCGTAACCACAACACACTCAACCTCCCTGGCATAAAATAACCCCTGATACTGCCAGCCAGTGAAGTGTCGGCAAGTATCCATAGCCCTCAGGTGGAGCAACTGCACACATTCCACAAACACTTCTGTCCACATTTTGTTTTCCTTCAAGAAAACCGTATGGTCGAGTGAGACAAATTTCAACAGTAACTTCACCGTAGGATAGAAATGGAAACTACACAAGTGGGCTATAATGATGTACATATCACACTCAGGAGCTGGTGGCTGGTGGGTGGTTTGGGGTGGGGTTGTGAAATGTTTAGCATCTTATATTAAAGGATAAGACATAATCATCATTGTGCACTTTCCAAGAAGAAAGAAGTACACTTTCCAAAGAAGATGAGTGGAAATAATTTCCTGAATTATACAGCTGAATACATATATATATATATATATATATATATATATATATATATATATATATATATATATATATATATATATATATATATATATATATATATATATATATATATATATATATATATATATATATATACATGTGTGTGTATATGTATATATATATATATATATATATATATATATATATATATATATGCATGAATGTAGCCTGGTGTTGGCGCAGTGGTTAGGGCAGCGGCTTGGGATCCAAGAGGTCCTGAGTTCAAGCCCCGTTGAGCCACTGAATTAATACACCAGGGGGTTAACTCAGCCTGTCATCCTTCCGAGGTCGGCGAAATGAGTACCAGTATACTGGGCCGGTGTATACCCCGGTTAAAATAGGTGTACCATATCCCTGTGTCGTAAGAGGCGACCAGGGTTGCGTCAGGAAGGGCATCCGGCGTAAAACATGTGCCAAATCACTATGCGGATCATAATGGATGATCCGCTGTGGCGACCCCTAACGGGAGCAGCCGAAAGAAGAAGAAGAAGAGATATATATATATATATATATATATATATATATATATATATATATATATATATATATATATATCTTCTTCTTCTTCTTCTTCTTCTTTCGGCTGCTCCCTTTTAGGGGTCGCCACAGCGGATCATCCGTATGATCCGCATACTGATTTGGCACATGTTTTACACCGGATGCCCTTCCTGACGCAACCCTGGTCGCCTCTTACGACACAGGGATATGGTACACCTATTTTAACCGGGGTATACACCGGCCCAGTACACTGGTACTCATTTCGCCGACCTCGGAAGGATGACAGGCTGAGTCAACCCCCTGGTGTATTAATTCAGTGGCCCAACGGGGCTTGAACTCAGGACCTTTTGGATCCCAAGCCACTGCCCTAACCACTGCGCCAACACCAGGCTCAATATATATATATATATATATATATATATATATATATATATATATATATATATATATATATATATATATATATATATATATATATATTCCAAAGGTACTGCAATGACGTTTGGCAAAAAAATTTTTTAAAGGATGAAAGACCCTATTGCCACTATACAGCAATATTTTTTCATTCACCCTTAACCTCTGCAAATATAAACATAGCAGTCTTGTGCAAGCAAGTGAACTCCAAGTGTTAATATTTAATCTCAAAAATTCGTATTTTTGCCACAAAATGTATGTGGATTTTTTTTTTTGAACAATTCAGTTTGGCCAAAGTGTATTCCCACACTCAGCACCACACAATGGAGCAAGCATACATAGCAGAGAAATGAGTGGAAGATCCAAAAATGGTTTGTGAAATATTTCAAGCAAGCACTTCTGCCCTTCAACAATCAGTGATGTGATGCTACCCAAGATACATAGTGCAAAACCAGGAGTGCACCTCCTTCTTTTTCTGCCAGAGCAAACAAGATAATTCCAGGCCTGATTGGGAACATCTTCACAAACAGTGCAACGGATTCAACAACAACAGCAGCAAAAAAAGCTCCCCGAACAGAGATCAAGATTCACTGGCAGTTCAAATGTGCACCCACGTGATGCTCGTTTTACGAGAGAGACAACTGGAATTTCCACTGACCTATCCAACGTTGCTCATTGGTGCATTGCAAAAGGCTTGTAGCCAAGGCCTACACAAAAGCCTCTCACAGCCCACTCCCTATCCGTTCTTTTGGCTCTGTTGCAGTAGGTTGCCTGAAGGGCACATGCTCAGTGACCATGGGTAGAGTTTGAAGCTCTGTACAACTTTTTTAAAGTTATAGAAGAAGAGGAAGAAAGAAAAAAATATCATTAATTGCTTTGCTTTTGCTATTTTTATCTTGTGTATTGTCATAAGGATTGAGGTATAGTCACGTGACTTGCATGATGCATTCTCAATGAAGTATGTCGCATCCTCAAAATGAAACAAAATAGAATCATGCACATAAACCAGCAGGGAATATATTTAGTGCAGTTAAAGGAGGAAAAACAAATGATAAGAACCGAGCAGCAATCGGTCTCCACCTGCTGTCTCGCTCACAAATACACATCGGCGGAGCTGTGACAAAAAAAAAAATCCTCAGTACCCGACCTTTTGCTCGACAACATTCCACAGAGGAAATCTAAGTCAATATTAGTTTTACGATTCGTATCCAGCCGTTACAAGGGCACGGCCAAACCTGCCCAGCATTTCTCTGCATACTCACTGGATTAAAGTACTCAGTATTTTAAAACGTGGCATTCCATTCGAGCACAAAACAACAGGACTGAATCCAAGTGAGGACTTATAATAGGTGTTAAAAATGCCGAGGCATTTATTAAGAGCAATACACAGATTGCAGAATCCCAGAGTGCTTCCAATGCAATCAAGGTAATCAAATACGAGCAAAAAGCATGAAATTTTTTTCGGAATGCAGAGATTGATGTTCAGGTGAGCTCACACAATTAAATAAGCAGTCAAAACAGCATGTATGAAAATGATGCATAAACTGAAACAAACTAAGAAAACAAAAA
>NC_140963.1:114393331-114403331 GCF_056783735.1 Eptatretus burgeri | reverse complement strand
AAACGTGCACTGTACCGTATAGCGCCACTTCCGGTGGTGGTGGGAGAGGGTATTATGAGTGATGCTTTGGAACCCTCAATTGTATCACAAGTAAGACTCCCTCCATATTATTTTCACACTCGCTTAGCCTATGTTGCTTTTTACTTCAGTTGACTGCAAAAATCCAGAGGAATTCCCATGTTTTATTGCCTTTTTCCATCTTGGGAAGGTGATAATATGTAGCAGCTTGAACATCGTTCCACCTTATCGTGGCATTTTTCTAGGGCCACTTAAAATCGCAAAAGTAATTACGAGAATAATGTTATTAGCATAATTGTAAATCAACATTGCAGTACCGTTTTGAAAAATAATAATATAAATAATAATATGAACAATAATTGGCATGAAAAAAGAATAACGTGTTCTTTGACCCCCTGACCGTTCTCATGGATATATTTGAAGTTATTTTATGCAATTAGAATAATGGTAACCCCCTAATCTTATCCAACACTGCCAGCTGTAAACAAAAACTCACGCAAAAAAGCTGATCCAGGGGTATCCCATTATCAGTCAGCTTTCTATCGCTTGCCAATCCAGCCATCCCTTTACAACCATTTCATTGGAGCACTTGCTTAGGCAAATGCTCTACAAGCTGAGTAGTAATGGAACACACCCCAGCACTTGTGCTCGACTGAGCTTGGTTTGTATGCCCCGAAGGCCACCCTGGATATAGAAGCAAGGCCGTGAGCTTACAATATGGATGTGTCACATTGTTAGCCGCATGCTAGAATGATCGAAAGCATGCATGAGGTGTGGGCACGTGATTGCGCAATTCCCAAATTATGTCAATACAGTGCCAGAGATCAGTTACTGCATCTCCTGCTGCAGGTGTATCGTCAGACTGTGAAAAAGGTAATGTCTCCAGACGTGTCAGGGCGGTGTTTGTCTCCGGACGTGTCCTGAAAGTGTTTGTTTCCAGGTAGTATTTATAGTCTGACCAGTAGAAAATAGATTTCAGACAGTCCTATGCCGAAGGGCATGTTACGTAAATTCATACTGTTAAATGAATTGTTATTTACATCAAATTTTGACCCAATATATTTTGAAGCTCACCGTTCATCAAATAAAAATACTAAAGTTTTACAGTGACACGTGTTTTAGTACTATTTTTGAGATTTCATGACTGCAATTATCTCTTCAATAGCTGAAAGTTGTGTGGAGCTAACAATTGTTTTGGAAAATGCAATAAATGGGTGAGTGTGTGAAGAAAAATCTTTCCTCAGCAAGCATTAAAATTGGCCTGGTATTATTTTGCTGTAAGTTAGTAGGTACATGATTGAATAGCTGACGGGATCGTGCTCTGTGATTACGAGTTGAGAAATTGTTCGCATGAAAAGCTCTGAAATCTGAGCTGTAGGTGTCATGAGAAATAGTAATTTAAACGTGGACATTGATTTTTGTGAACTTTGATTCACCAGCAAATAATATCAGGTCACGCCACTAAAAATGCTTGCTGCCCACCAATATATATATATATATATATATATATATATATATATATATATATATATATATATATAAATATATATATATATAAATATATATCTGTTGAGGTGGCCCAGTGGACCACAAAATAAAGTTAAATGTGACCCCTGCTGTTGAATCACGACCCCATCCTGCTGCCAATACCTTTCCAGGGAGATCATTCCATGCATTAACGACTCTGACTGATAGACCCCTGCCTTAATATTGGCCTAACTCTCATCTTCTTTACCCTCAAGCTATGTTATGACCCCTGGTCTTAACATTGTCCATTCTGATGAAAAATTCCTCTGCACCCATTTTGGACCCACCCTCCATTATCTTAAACATCTCAACTGGATCCCCTCATAATCACCTCCTTTTTCATGTATAGAGTTATGTCTCTTTCAATCACTCGACTTCATGACTTAGTTTATCTAGTCCTGGAATCAATCTTGTAGCACTTTGCCGAATCCTCTCTGTGACAGCTTTGTCCTTCCTCAGTTGTGGTGACAAAACCTGAACACAATATTCTAGATGAGGGTCTCACTAAATTCTGATAAATTGTTAACACTACCTCTATAAATTTATAATTTGTAATCCTACAAATACAACCTAAACCCTGTAAGCTTTAGCTGCCTGGCACTGTGCTGTCTGCCCTCTGCCCCCTATCTCCCTCCCCCAATCCCCCACCGCTCATAGCTATTACCACCCCCAGATCCTTTTCCTGTGTGACACACTCCAAAACCACCATTTGCATTATGTAATACCTATTTTCATTGTTCCCACCCATTCCCAACACTTTACTTTTCTCTATATGCTAAATTTTATCTGCCAATCCTTTGCCTAATGTACTAAAGTATTGAGATGCTCTTGCATCTGATCATTCCACTCTCTGCAATCTACTTTACCTCCAAGCTTTGGGTCATATGCAAATTTGGAAAGCCTATCTTAATCCGACTATCTAAATGATAAGCTCGATTGGACTTTAGTCCGGTGAGCTTATGCTATCGAGCAGTGTCTGTAGGTGAGTAAGTCAGTCAGTCAGTCCGTCAGTGAGTCTGTCAACAGTTCAGTCATTATCGCTTGAACCAAACACATGATTTTGATGAAACTTAGCCACAAGCTTCATATCTGACGCCAAACGAAGGTGTATTTACCGTATTAAAATTTGCACTCATTAAAGGGGTCTGTTTACAGGGTGAGGTGGGGGGGGGTTGATCCCCCAACCCCCAAAATAGGTATTTGCTCTCTTCTCTGAAACTACACACATTTTTGATGAAACTTAACCATCACCCGTGATGTACCAAAGTTTTTTCACGGCATTAAAAAAAAAAAAAAAAAAAATCAGCGTCTAAGGGGGTTTGTGGGGGCTTTGAGTGACTGTTGCTCCTGATCCAGACCCGTGAGCTTCAGGATACGCAGTCCTATTTTTGATGTAAATTATCAAAAATAATAAATGTTAGTGTGTGTGTTTGTGTGTGTGTTCCTCCATAACTCCAAAACCATGAAACCTAGCAGCCTAAAACTTTGCATGCATACTAAGGGACCTCCAAGAGAGTGCACGAGTGAAGATTGGGTGTTTGGGTTAATTAAAACACTCCTTTTGAAGATAATTAACGGCTTTATTTAATTATATCCTTTATCAGGCGCATCATCGGACACATCGCTCTTGATGGGGGTCTTAAGGCACATCCTTGGTTACCTCGCTGGGGACTTCATTCAGCATTTTGTTCGGCCTGCTCAACAATGTCTTAAGTTGGAACATGCAACAACGGTTTATTAACGATAAAGCGCTCAAAATGTTTTTTGTTTTTTTCACTTTCCTCAATGATATCATCGAATGCCTGATCTACATACCTACGAATCGCTGTATACATTGCTTTTGTAAGTGCTATAGTTTTCAAATTTGGAGCTTCGAGTGATTTACAAGGATTTACAAGGAATTAAGGTACAGGAGGAGGCCATTCGGCCCATCATGCCTATCCCACACCAATACCAGATTTAATCAATCCATTGATACCCTGTCCCTTTATGTGCAGCCTTTTTGGCTGCTACATTGGTACTCATTTCGCCGACCTCAGAAGGGTGACAGGCTGAGTCAACCCCTGGTGATAATTCAGCAGCCAACAGGGCTTGAACTCAGGACCCTAGGATCCCAAGCCATCACCCTCACCAACTCAGCCAACACCCTCACCACTCAGTCAACACCCTCACCACTAAGCCAACACCAGGTAATGATGCATTGTATGATACAATTTTCCACGATCTACTCCCACAGATTAATTGAAGTATATAATATAAATATAATTTCAGTATAGAGGATTGCATCACATGGACTAAACAACTCGAAATCTGAAGTGAAATCCGATAATGTAAAGAAATTGGCGGTTTAGTTTTTTTGCCATTACCAATCAGCTTGCTATCGCTTGCCAAGCTCGCAGTTTCTTATCCACCATTTAATTGGAGCGCTTGCTTGAGTGCTTAAGACACTTGCCGAGCACCCTACAGTCCATAGCAGTACAGTTTGTGTCCCAATCGGGATGGACAGGCGGTAGTTGCTACAAGGTAGAAGTACATGTGGGTAGATTTGGATCTGTAAAGAGGCTTCTCCACAGGTGTTTGTGCATGCCTGCATGCTTGATTATGGGTGCCGTGGTGGCAAAGTTTCATCCCATATTTTACGATGATGATGGGTGGTGGAGATTTTAACTTCAAACCTCTGCAGCGTCTGAGCGATCACATTTTCCTTTGTCCTCGTGACTGTTTCTAAAGCAATTAGTTATTGTATATGAGCCGGATGTGCTTTACAAAGGTTATATGTTTTCTCTTTGTGAGTTTCAAAGCAAATTACATTTGATAAGACCAGATTTACGAGCCATTTTCCGTATTAATGTTTTCGAAATTACCGAGCCAATTTTTTTTCCACCCATCACACAACGATTGGCAGCACATCTCTTTGAAAAGGCTATAATGCAATGTTGTTTTAAAAAATTGATAAAATTGATAAAAAAAATTAAAAAATTAAAAAATTAAAAATTTAAAAAAATTGTTCATTGAAATTCCCCCAAAACAAGGGTAAAGGCTGCTCAAGGTTTTTGGGTTGTATACAGTACATACTGTAGTTGGTAATCACAATGACTCAAATCAGCTAATTTCCGAAAAATTGCCGATATTGGCCAAGCACTAGTGTGTGTGTGTGTGTGTGTGTGTGTGTGTGTGTGTGTGTGTGTGTGTGTGTGTGTGTGTGTGTGTGTGTGTGTGTGTGTGTGTGTGTGTGTGTGTGTGTGTGTGTGTGTGTGTGTGTGTGTGTGTGTGTGTGTGTGTGTGTGTGTGTGTGTGTGTTGTTCAGAAAGCACAACATATTCTCTCTGCTAACCAGGGCGGTGTTCGTCTCCGGACATGTAATGGCGGTGTTCGTCTCCGGACGTGTCAGGGCGGTGTTCATCTCCGGACGTGTCAGGGCGGTGTTCATCTCCGGACGTGTCAGGGTGGTGTTCATCTCCGGACGTGTCAGGGCGGTGTTCATCTCCGGACGTGTCAGGGCGGTGTTCGTCTTTGGATGTGTCCGGGCAGTGTGCGTCCCCAGACGTATCCGGGCGGTGTTTGTCTCCGGACAGTTCTATCTCCGGACGTGTCCTGGCGGTATTTGTTTCCAGGTCGTGTTTATAGTATGACCGGTAGAAAATGGATTTTAGTCATTACTTTGTTTCCATCATCACTGTTATTCAATGCAGAATAATTTTGATGAGACAGTGAATCATAATTTTTAATTTTTTTTTGGGGGAGGGGGATTTTTTCCCCCTCCATTTCCCCATTCGTCCCTCTCTCTCTCTGTTCCCCCTCTTTCTCCCCCTCATACTATTCCCATCAGCAAAGCAATGGGTGATATTTGCTTGTGAATAATAAAGGTCTTTGTCGTGATCCCTGTAGTACACCACTACTTAAGTCCTTCCAGTTAGATATCCTCCTGTTCACAACCACTCTTTATTTCCTATCATTTGGCTACTCCACCAGCTACACCACAAGCCCTCACCTTAGCTAATAACCTCTTATGTAGTAACTTATCAAATACCTTCTGAAAGTCGAGATAAACTTCATCCACTGCATTTCCCTCATCCACTCAGTCAGAAACTGCTTCATTGGACTCTAATCAGTTTGTTAAACCTGATCTCCCTTTTGCGAATCAATGCTGACTACCCTCAATTAGTTTGAATTTTTTAACCTCCGCCATCGAAGATGGACAGGTTACTGTTTTCACCCGTCTGTTTGTTTGTTTGTTTGTGAAGAGTATTAAGGAAAAACTCCTGGACGGATTTCGACGAAACTTGGTGGGGGGATTAGGTATGGTCCAAGATTATGGTCCAAGGTCCAAGATAATGGCATGGTCCAAGGATCATGCCATTAGATTTTGGACTTGGTACAAAGTCCAATATGGCCGCCATGGTGGCCATTTTGAAAAAATATTTGAATTTTTGTTTTTGCATTTCTACATGTGTTAAGTGATTTCCAACAACAACAAAAAAAATTGTCAGAGAAAAAAAAAAAAAAACAGAAATTTTGCACCTTTTTTTTCAAAAAAAATTTCGTTTTCTTTGAAAAATATTTGAATTTCTTTTTTTTTGCATTTATACATGTTTTAAGTGATTTCCAACCCCCCAAAAAAATTTGTTGGAGAAAAAAAAACCCAGAATTTTTGCACCTTTTTTTTTCAAAAAAAATTCGATTTTATTTTTTTGGCATTTCTACATGCGCGTCAATCTAGTTTAGTTTATTCAATCGTGGTTCAGTATTGTCTAATCCGTTTTGACCTACAATGAATAGGATATCAGGTTCACTTAAGTGACCCAGCAGTATTTGCAGCGGAGGTTTTACACTCTACCGAGTGCTCCCCCTCTAGTTTGTAAATGGTTTCCCCACAATATCAAATCCCCAATTAACATCTTCAACATCTTCCCCAAATGTAGAGTTAATCTAACAGGTCCATAACTCCCCAATTCTTCCCTGGAACCTGTTTTAAATAACTGTTACATTTGCGAACTCCAATCCACTGGTAACTGTCCTTACTCCAATATTTGCAATCAAACTCTGGCTCACAGGTTAACTAAATTCAAATTTACGTGTATTGGTTAAGTGCCACAAGGTAATATGTCAACTACCGTGGTTCCAGAATAGGAAAGGGTCATCTTATTATAATGCAACTGGGCATATAACCATTTTATCTGCTTATTTATGCTTCAAGTAGCAGGATTACAATGACAAATCACATGTCAGATTTGTTGTTTTGCAGAACATGGAAGGATGGTTTAACCGTTCAGGATATTTCGAAAAGATACCTTGATGTGGTTACATATAATAAATAAAAATTTCCAAATATAATTGAAGTCTGGTTGACAGAGGATTGTGACACAGCTGTTACAATGTTTCATTGAAAGATGACCAAGAATAAATTCTGCAGTTGTTTCAATGTGGATATATAAAACTGAAGGAAAAGTAGAATGAAGTGTTGAAGAAGCTTTCTGATTTGCTGCAAAGCTGCCAACTGTATCCCCTCCATTATTAGTCTTCAGTGTTAACATATACATATATATATATATATATATATATATATATATATGTATATATATATATATATATATATATATATATATATATATATATATATATATATATATATATATGTATTAATGTCAAAATGTATTTACGTTCAATATTTTATTATCCATGAATGTATTAGGAATTACCCATGCAAATATTGTTATTTAAAAGTGCAACGACATGCCTTTCAAAGGAATTCAAAATACTCTAAAGAAAAACTATAACAAACGTTGAACAGAATGGAAACCGACAGGACAACGGTCGACAGTTTCAGAGTAAAGAAGATGAGAGTTAAGACAGTAATAAAGCAGGGGTCTTTCACTCAGAGAGTGTGAGTGCAAGGAATGGTCTCCCTGCAAAGGGGAGTGACAATAGAGTCAGTGGATAGTTCTAAAATTGAGTTAGATAGGTATCCGGAAGTAGTGAGGATGGGGTTGTTACTAAGATGTTGGCATGATTACACAAGCTTAATGGGCCTAATGGCTCTTGCAAATCATTGTACATTGAAGATCCTTGTAAATCCTTCTAAACAATAAGTCAAGATATTCATAACAAGGCAAAATAAACAACACAATGGAGGTGGTCCCATGAAACACACCAAAAAAAAATAGCACTCGGTGGTTGTTTTTATGACGCATTGGATATTTTGTATTCTTGTGTAAAGAAAAAGCACAGTTGCTGGATGAAAGCCAACTCTAAAATCTGGAATTCAGGAATGAAGGATAACAAAAATGAGGAATGTTGCAGTCCATTAATAATCATGACATTCTTTTGCATTGGAGGCATCTCTGAAAATTCCCAAAAGGAAATCTCAAAGAAATAAAACTATTTTTTAATTTATGCAAGTATGAAAAATGCTTCCTTATGATTTAAGAAGGGGTGGCTGGTGCTTCATTGTGAGGAACAAACAGAAAAATGTTGGCAATTATGATTTGATTGGAATTTTTCAGGTGTCAATGAAACTGCAAGACAATGCATCATATTCAGAAATTATTGAGATTCATGATAACACCAGCAGGAAGTTGTGGAACACAAAGCAGAAGAATAAAAAACGGTTTTGTAAATATTACAAGCACTTCACTACTCAGGTCATTATGACGGGTCCGCATCCAAAAAAGGACATTTGTTGTTTTTATTCAGCAATGAACTACAAACCTATTTGACCAATAAACTAATGAATTTTGACACCTCGTAAAAAAAAATTAAACTAACAAATTTATTTTATGCACAAAACTTTTTTAAACAATTGAACAAGAAACTCAAATGTTTGCATTTTAAGAACAAAAGCCAGAACTCAAGGGGCAGTCCAGCATATGGAATGATTTTTTACCAGAAACTAAATTACCATGAAAAACTAAAACAATTATTTCGAGGAATTATAATCATCAGTAATTCCATTTTTCTCACAATAGCTTGAGTGCTTAATAGTGTCAGGCGGAATAGATTATAAAGTACTGTACTCAATTCCAACAATGGAATTGAAAGGAATCGAGTAGTGAACCGGAATCGACGTCAATTCCAAATGATTCCGACTTCATAGAAAGAAGGGTTTTTTTCTGGGGAAAATTTTTTTCATCCCTGTTTGGCATATTCCCAAAATAAAATTCATCCCTGTTGTTACACGTGGCCTGGGAATGTATTCATTGAAAAGGAACACGCCCTTGGGGCATCCCGTTTGTAATATAGCAGCAAAAGCTAGTTGCTTGCAAATTAAACACGCCCCAAGGGCATGTTCTTTTAAAATTAATAGCAAGGCATTTTGAGTTCGCCGGTGAAATGTGGTCATTACACTTTGCTGACAGGTGGGTAGGCAATACATTGACTGATAAAGTTTTGATAACATGTTGTTCAAAAGGTCCAAAAGTACAGTTTGGAACTATTTCAGGAAGGTTAAAGAAGACAGTCCAAAAGTTGCATGCTCACTTTGTTCAATAAACATTGCTCATCACTGTAATATGTCCAATATGCTGAAATATTTAAAAACCAAACACCAGAGAGAGTACCTATTAGTGATGGCTGTGAATGCAGAGTCAAAGAAACCAAAGTATGCAACAGCAACAAGTTCAATTTCACAATCGATATTTCACCCCAGTAATGCCCCAGTACGCTGCCTTCCCTTCCCATCACACTGCCTTCCTTTCCCCTCCCCTCATGCTGCCTTTCCTTCCCCTTCCCTTATGCTTCCTTCCCTTCCCCCCCTCACACTGCCTTCCCTTCCCCCACCCCTCCTTCCTCGGTCCGACTCACTCTCCCTCCCTCCTCGACGATTGAAAGCAATTTCACCCCGGTAATGCCTCGGTACGCTGCCTTCTATTCCCCTCACCCGCCCTCACACTACCTCCCCATCCCCCAACCCTTCTCAGTCTCCCACCCCTCCTCACTCCCTCCTACTTGCTCCTTGCTCTCCCTCCCTCCTTCTTTCTCGCTCTCCCTCCCTCCTCTCTCTTCCCCCTTAACCATACCATCCTCACTCCCCCCCCTCTTTCCCACCTCTCTCCCCCCCTTAGAATTCCCGTCACTGAAGCAACGGGTGGTATTTTATGTGTATGTATGTATACACACACACGCCAAACTTTGTGGTTCATTTGAGATGGGTCCATGCTTTTTGATTTACACAAGTTCATAAGACTTGTGAGATGCTTCTCTGCAGAATTTGTTCGTTCCTTTTATCATTTTATTTTTGTTTGCAGGATTCAAGACTCATGGAAGAGCCATCTCGTACATGCTTGCAGACAACAGACAACACAGGGCTTGACTTTGAACACAAGTGAGCACACAGCTGTTGACCTGGGGGAAGTGATTTCCCAGTGCACTCTGGGTTCCAATGACGCCATCGAATGATGACGTTTTTCTCACCACAGTTGGTGTGCAATTTAAGGAGAGATATCTCCCTTCCCCACCC
>NC_140963.1:114365831-114390831 GCF_056783735.1 Eptatretus burgeri | reverse complement strand
CGAGTGTAGAAAATATCATAGTTTTGGATGGGGGATGATCTGAGATGGTGGTGAACAGCTGTCTTGAAGATCTAGAGAGAAGAATGAGACAGAAGAGAATGTGGAAGTTGGTTCCACAGGCATGAAAAAAGATGAACGAATGAATGGAGGTGAGCAGTGATCCTGGATTTAGGTATTTTCACCAGAAGGAGGATGATGATGGACCATGTGTGGCTGCAGAAACCAGGGGACGGGCGGGGGGAGGGACAAAGCATGGAAATAGCAAAGGGTGCAACACCAGAAAGGAAATGGTAGAAGACAGAAACCACCGACCTGTCTACGATGGTGAAGTTTTCATCAATTGTGTTCAGAGGGTTAAAATATTATGAATCCAAAAAATGGAATAAATTTTGTATGCTACTCTATTGAGATGAACTTGTGAATTTAAGATGTGGATGAATTCAAGACCAATTTGAATAGGACATATTCAATTTTAAGTGATTAAATCTTACAAGTGAATTGTATACAAGGTTGGGAGAAATAATCGTAAGTAATATTAAAAACTTATGTGCCAAATGAGCCAAAATGAATTACATTATGTCCCTGTCCAATAAAAGTCTAAATATGTATAAACAATGAAACTTGTTTACTTTTTAAAAGGACAATAAAGCTTACTTCAGTGAACATATTAACTCTTTAACGATAAGCTTTCTTATTAAAATTACATATGGTTGTTTTCAACAAAGAAATAACAGCTTGTATGTTTGCTAATGGCCATAAAGGAAAATCAAATCACACACTGTCCTTTTCATGCCATTTCCTGAGAAAGTTGGAGTTGGCAGATCACAAAACATGTACAGTACCTTTCGAAAGTTTACACTCCCTTTCAAATTTTTCACCTTTTGTTGCCTTATAGCCTGGAATTAAATTGCATTAAATCAGACTTTATGTACCATTATTTACACATTGTAACCCACAACTCCCAAGTGAAAAACCAAACTCGACAAATTTCAGAAAATTAATTAAAATACAAAACCAAAATATTTTGGCTGGATAAGTGTCCACCTTCCTTATAATAGCAATTGTAAATTAGCTCAGGTGCAACCAATCACCTTAAAAATAACACAATAAGTAAATTAGCCTCCACCTGTGTTAAATCATAGTGATTCTGATTATTTCCGAAAAAAAATCAGCTGTTCCTGTAGGTTTCCTCTGCGAGGTAGTGCATTTCACAGCAAAGATTCAACCAGAACACCAAGGGGCTTTCAAAAGACCTCCAGGATAAAGTTGTGGAAAGGCACAGCTCAGAGGATGGGTATAAAAATATTTCAAATGCCTTGAATAACCTTTTGAGCACAGTCAAGACAATTGTTAAGAAGTGAAAGGCATATGATGCCACCAAGGCCCTGCCAAGATCAGGCCATCCCTCCAAACTGGATGACCAAGCAAGGAGGAGACTGATCAGAGAGGCCTTCAAGAGGCCAATGACAACTTTGGAAGAGCTGCATACCTTTATGGCAAAGACTGGTCGCTGTGCATGTGACAACAATATTCCAAGCACTTTATAAGTCTGGACGAGCTGTATGGTAGGGTGGCAAGACGGAAGCCATTACTCAAAAAAGCCAATCTTGATTCCCGTTTGAGGTATGCAGAAAACCACTGTGGAGATTCTGAAGCCATGTGGCAAAAGTTTTGTGGTCTGACGAAACAAAGATGGAACTTTTTGGCTGAGATGCAAAACGTTACAGTTGGTGCAAACCCAACACAGCACATCACCCAAAGAACACCATCCCTGCTGCGAAGCATGGTAGTGACAGCATCATGTTATGGAGATGTTTTTCATCAGCATGGACTAGGGCACTTGTCAAAATAGAAGGGAAAATGGATGGAACAAAATACAGAAAAATCTCAGAGGAAAACCTGTTGCCCGATGCAAGAAAATTGAAATTGGGATGAAAGTTCACCTTTCAGCATGACAATGACCGGAAGTACACAGCCAAATCTACACTGAAGTGGTGAAGGAAAAAAAATTAAAAATGTCCTTGAGTGGCCCAGTCAGAGCACTGACCTAAATCCAATCAAAAATCTGTGGCATGACTTGAAGATTTCTGTCCATCAATGCTTCGCATGCAACTTCACTGAGCTTGAACAGTTTTGCACAGAAGAATGGGCGAATATTGGCCAATCAAGGTGTGCAAAGTTGGTAGAGACCTATCTCAACAAACTCACAGCTGTAATTGCTGTCAAAGGTGATTCCACAAAATATTAACTCAGGGGGGTGGATACTTATCCAATGAAGATATTCTAGTTTTGTATTTTCATTAATTTTCTGAAGTTTGTGGAATTTATTTTTCACTTGGAAATTGTGGGTTCTGATGTGCAAATAAAAGTGAAAAAAGTCTGATTTCATGCAATTTAATTCGAGGCTATAAGGTAACAAAAGGTGAAAATTTTGAAAGGGGGTGTAGACTTCCTATAGGCACTGTAAGCATGACTTAAGTCCTTTGTGAAAAGGTTGGCTCAGCCATCTGATGTTTGACTGAAGCTGGAAGAAATATGGAATTTCAGCAAGTCGTCCATGGGCTGGAGCAGATATTGGTACACCTTAGGTGGCAAAACCTTCTGGGTGTCAATTTGTTTGAAGGATCCATAGGAGTACAACAAAGCATGATAACCTTTCCCAATGAGGAGTTTAATTAATTTTCATGATACGTCATATTTTTGGCACTGATGCGATATGTAGATTTTCGACTCTGGAAGCATAGTCTCAGGTATTCACTTGTTCTTGTTTGAAAATGGCCACATAAGTGACCCTAATGGCCATTAGATATGAATGTTCCATTTAAATATGTTGCTATGAGGCATTTATAAAGCTGGCATGGAAAGGCTTCCTTCCACGGCTAGAAACCAATCAAAGGGAAGACCTCGTTCATATGAAAGAAATCCAGGAGGTCATCAGCAACCTCTGTAATAACATTTGTCAAGCTGCCTTCTGAAAGGTGTTGGAGAACAAGTCATGTGCTCACACCCTGAGACTGTTTGAGCTCTACCTGGATTATCTGAGAAGAGAGAATGGAAGTCTGTCGACATTCTGGATATCATATGTTGACATAGTTGAAATCGTGCTGGGTCTGCTTCGGGCTTCAAGAGAGGGTGGCTGGATGCTGCACCTTGCGTCCATTCGAGCTATGATTCCCTGGTGCTTTGCCAATGACGAACTATGAATGCTATATGCTATACTACTATGCACAAACGTCTTACCTGGCAATCAACCACCCTGATGTGCATGCACTCTTCATGCAGGGTGGATTATCTGTGCAGCTTGGCATGAGAAATCCCTTTGGCAGAATTCCAGGAGACCAGGCAATAAAAGAAACTGTCAACAAGGACACCCAGACTGCTGGTGGAATAAAGGGATTCAGCTTGATGCCAGGAGCCATCAGTAGGTACTACCTGACATCTGAATA
The DNA here is from genome assembly GCF_056783735.1 of Eptatretus burgeri. Lineage (NCBI taxonomy): Eukaryota > Metazoa > Chordata > Myxini > Myxiniformes > Myxinidae > Eptatretus > Eptatretus burgeri. The sequence goes on along the minus strand of NC_140963.1, from coordinate 114,387,385 downwards.
CAGAAGTGCATACCTAAGGCAGCTGAGGGACATGATAGACCGGGACTGTTCCCAACGGCTCAGTCATCCAGATCTGCAAACGCCTCGGACCAAGAAGGATGAGACTAATGTCAAAGCATTCGTGGAGCTGATGGAGAAATGCTGGGTAGATCCACTGAGCTCAGGCCAAACAGGGTTTATCATGTTGTCCACAAGGGTCGTGGTCCCACTAGACATAGCCAGTGACCTTCTCAAAGCTCACGGCACAGGAGAATGAGGAAACCAGAACTTCAAGAAAGATCGCTTGGAGAAAAAACCACCAACCACAAAACAAATTGACAAAATGAAGAAACAGAACTTAAAACTTTCTCCCATATCAAGAGAAAAAATGCAGAAAAAAACATAAGGAAAGCAGGTGGTCCTGAAGGCAGAAATAAACTTATTTGGACACATTATAATTGTTGCCCAGAGCAGACAACTACACATCAGAGAAGTTCAAGCACATGCACTCGGGCCACTGTCTTGGGCACTCTCAAATGGCGATGGATCTCTGCGAAAAACAAACAAAGCTGCACTCGCCAGAGAGCTGGAGAAAAACGTGTCACCAACAGAAGTTATTCCAGAGCCATCAGCATGCATCATCGATGGAAAGAGCCTCGTCTAGAAACTGAAAGGGGATGGCAAGACATTTGCACAGGTAGCAGATGCTGTTCTGTCCCTAGCTTAACACAAAGGTGCTTGCAGTCACTGGATTGATGTTGTGTTTGATGTCTACTGGGTAACAACCATCAAAATAGCTGAAAGATGCAGCAGAGGTTCCACCAGTGGCACAAGGTGTGAGAACATTGCACCAAGTCATAACATCCTGCAATGGATAAAATTCATGAGCAACCCTGAGAACAAGACGAGTCTCATCAAATTATTGGTTGATCAGTGGAAGCAGCCTGCTAACGGAGCAAAGCTCCAGGAGAAGTCTACGACCTGCTCACCAAGGATCACTGGGATGAGATACAAGCACTGAAGACAACGCAAGAGGAAGCTGACATACACCTCCTTCTGCTTGCCCATCATGCCTCTGGACGGATGCAGATCCATAGTCATCACTTCTGAAGACACAGATGTAATGATATTGTGTCTTGGCTTTCGCAAGATGTCCTGCCCAAGAAGAAGCAAGATAAAGAAGCAGGAATATGTGTCTTGGCTTCAGCAAGAAGATGAAATGTAGAACTCAAAACCATACTTGATACATAGACATTGGCTAGCTTACATGTTCTCTTGGAGATGTTGTCTGTCAGGCTCTCATTGGACTGCATGCTTTCACTGGTTGTGTCATGGTCAGTGCATTTGCTGGCTGTGGAAAGCCGAGTGCACTGAAGTACTTGAAAGAAAGTGAGACCCACCAGATCTTCAAGCATCTTGATGAATCACGGGATGTATCTCCAGAATTATTTGAAAAGCTGGAGGAGTTTGTTTGTCAGATGTATGCATCGTCATCTTCCACCCACTATGTTGACAAGCTCTGCAAAAATTTATTCTGTGCAAAATAAGGAGAGCTGGAATCCAGTCAGCTTTCACCATGCAAAGACTGCCTCCACATGCATATCCAACCTGTGAACGATCAATCTGCAATTTGGAGGTGGTGCCTTGTGAGTCAGCCAGCTGTTCCAGACCCCAAGGGATGTGGCTGGACCACTGATGAAGCTGACAGCCTGACCATAGAATGGATGTGGAGATCTCCAGTACCAGACACAGTGTTGCAGCTGATGTCCTGCAAGTGGGTGCGCACCTGCAAACATCCAGACTTCACATGCCTGGCTAATCAACTGAAGTGCACAGACATGTGCAAGCTGCAGACATGCACCAACCAGAGAACCGAGGATGAGGAAGAAGTCCAGGTGTAATTGGATTAATCTGATGATGATGATGACGATGCTTAAGAGAATGGACATGAAATGTGGACATTCAGAACATAGTGCCTTGCATGCATGGACCTCAAATGATAATCCGCTATGAGATTAGAGTAAACGATGATGGAGGACATGACAACCAGAAAAGCATACCCCAACAACAAAAACGTAAACAGACAATTGAGATGTTACAAACAATTTTGCATTGAAACGTTGAACTGCAGAGGCTAAAATTTAACATTCAGGCATTCCTATTATTCTTATGTGACGTGTGTAAAACAAGTTCTGATGATCTACTGTACACTTACACCTAAAGTGTACCAGATGGTCATGGTTTGTATACATGCTATATATATATATATATATATATATATATATATATATATATATATATATATATATATATATATATATATATATATATATATATATACTAACTTGTATACATGCAATAAAAGCAAAAACTGAATAAATACCTTTGTAGATTAATGTTGGCATTAGGTAAGATCTGTTCAAATAAAGTTTTGTGACCTTCAATCTTGTGGCGCATGGTGGACTTATTGCACAGATAATAACTGACCAAGCTGCCACTCTGGGATGGTTATCATATCAAAATATTATCTCTCGGTATCGACCACTTCAAAACTCCAAACTAGAATTTGCCACCTTGGGTGGTACCAATAAGTGAAAAATCTGATCTGGGCCCATGAACTAAAAGTGCTGGTGACAAATTGCCTAATTATTAAATGAAAGACAGTGTTGGGGGAGAGGGAAGGGGTGTAGGGTGGGAGGAGGGGATCTTCAATGTCCATAAACTAATAAGAGCAGACATGATACCCAGCTTGAAATCCATCCAAGAGGGTGAACTTTGTGATGCAACATCCTGCCTGAGAAGCATGCATCTGACAGTTGAGAGAGTGAGAAACACACTAACATTAGAAAACTCAAAGGTAAGTGTACTACCTTGGCACCATTTGTCAGACACACAACAATACACAAAAGTAGAACAAAACACAAACAAAACGATGGCAAGCAGGTACTCACATTACGTGCAACTCCAATAGCGATGTAGCACCTTTCTCCGGGGTCCATAATCTGCACTTCAAAGTAATGGTTTGTTGTATCCAAAGGGTGACGGGCCTGTGCCAACCCGACATCCAGAATTGAACCTCCACGGCCTACATACTCCAACAGCTGAGGACAGGGGAGAGGGGGGTTTTGAAGTAATTTTTTTACCATGAAAAAGTAAATAATTTGCTTTTCAAAAATTGCATTTCAATACATCAACGTGAAAGCATATCAAAATGTTAAGCCTGTTCACGTCCGGTTGGTACTCAAACGAAACTTGATGAAAACAACAGCTAAAAAAATAAAATGTACATTTTTTTCATTTGCGTTTCTCTATATTCTCATGATAAAGATTTTTTGAGATTTGATGAAAAAACTCAAATGGTAAAAAAAAAAGTTATGGCCTGGAAGGACAGACACTGCATATTATAGTAAAGAAGATGAATACATATAAAAATGCTCACTAAGTTTTATTACCATTTTCTGCTTTTTACAGGGTGTTAGTTAAATGACACCAGTACTCCATATGACTCCATCAATTGAAACAGATTCGCATAAACCCAAATATTCCACATCTTTGTTGACAAGTGCAATCAATGCCTTTTTGGGCATCCTCTTGGCTTTCTTTATTCCACCACAAACTGTATTGCTTTCTTCACAACTTTATCTTTTGTCCTTTGTTGCACATGACCATACCAAGCAAGTCTTCTCTTCAGAGGTTCTTCCTCACAAGTATTGATATTTAATCTCTTCCTAATTTCTGAGCCTAATTTCCTAAATTCAGAGAAAATCCATCCATCGTTTCATTCTCATCTGATCTTTCCATTCTTAAAACATCACAGATCAACATTCCCACGTTTCACTTACAAATATTAATATCGGTCTGATACATGCTTTATAAACTCAATGGAATATTCTGTGCTCATAATACCAACGAGTTGTCTCCATTTATTTCAGGTTGACTTTATTCTTGATAACTCCTTCTGGATAACGGCAAATTATTTTCCTGATACCTTCATCGTGTCTCCAAGGTAACAAAAAATAACTTTTTCTCGATTTAATTCTGAGCATAGGATAATTTTTTGGTTCTTTCTCCTTTTTAGAGTATACTAGAGTAACTAGACGACCCGTAAACCCATTGGGTTCCCGTTGTGACAGCAGTTGATGAAAAAAAATCATTTCAAGAAAAAAGAAAGATAGCTCCAGCGAACGATACCGCTGAGGTTGTTTGCATTGATCAAATACTCCCGAAGAGTACTTGACTGAATCGGGAAATGATTTTTTAATAATTTTTTTTGCTGCCCGATTTGAATGAAATGACACTGAACACCGCAGGAGAATGGTGAGTAAGGTGGCCCTAAAATGTTTGCGCTATCGTGTTCTGTTTTGGCTGTATTTCGGGAACATACATGCATACAATATGAGAGTTTTAGTAATATATATAAATAATAAATGTATATGTACACACATACATATACGTAAAAAAAAAAATATATATATATATATATATATATATATATATATATATATATATATATATATATATATATATATATATATACACACACACACACACACACACACATACAAATATAACCGGGCGTAGTGGCGTGCGCCTGTAATCCGGTTACTCGGAGGCTTGGGTTGGAGGATCGCTTGAGGACGGGAGCCCTGCACTGGGCCGCGCTATGAGAGGGTGTAGGGTAGCCCAGAATCATGGTGAAACCCAATCCTTATCCCTGTGTCGTAAGAGGCGACCAGGGTTGCGTCAGGAAGGGCATCCGGCGTAAAACCTGTGCCAAGTCACAATGCGGATCATAACGGATGATCCGCTGTGGCGACCCCTAACGGGAGCAGCCGAAAGACGAACAACAACATAAATACATATATATATATATATATATATATATATATATATATATATATATATATATATATATATATATATATATATACGTAAACGTAAACAGACAATTGAGATGTTGCAAACAATTTTGCATTGTGACGTGTGTAATTCTTATGTGACGTGTGTAAAACAAGTTCTGATGATCTACTGTACACTTACACCTAAAGTGTTCCAGATGGTCATGGTTTGTATACATGCTATATATAGATATACATATATATATAGAGGAAGATTATACATATATATATATATATATATATATATATATATATATATATATATATATATATATATATATATATATATATACACACATATAGATATATATATACACATATATATATATATATATATATATACACATATATATATATATATATATATATATATATATATATATATATATATATATATATATATTGTTATGATTATGGAGGTAGATGAACTGATTTTAAGTACAGATAGGATTGTGTAGTGTTGCATGGTCCGTGGATGGATAGAAGCACTTTGATGTAATTAAGTCAGGGAATCTGTCAGGTTCAGTGTTACATGTCACCACACGAGGGGTGGTGTGGTTAATCAGCTTTGGGAGTAAAAATAAGTTCCACTGTCTGTGATTACCCTCTGTGATTTTCCCGATGTTTTTATATTCCAAGCCAGGCCCACAGAAGGAGAAGCCCCACATTCCCAGGGTGGGAGTTGAGGAGGACATGCCCCAGGGGCTGAGGACAGGGAGGGTGATAAAAAAGAGGAAGATCGAAGGTGCAGTTTGCTTAGCAAAGAGGCTTCGGAGACAGCAGATCGAGCAGGGCAGATTGCACATCTGGAGAGATCGAGCAGGGCAGATTGCACATCTGGAGTGATCGAGCAGAGTAGATTGCACGTATGGAGTGATCAAGCAGAGCAGATTGCACGTCTGGAGTGATTAAGTAGAGCTGATCGAGGAGATGCTGGCTAGATTTGCTCGTGTCGTGTGTGGAAAGCTGCGACAAGTCAAGCGTGATTCTGCCGGCGTGTGCACGTGGAAGGTCAGGAAGATTGGTCCGGACAAATGTTCAGTCCATATCAGGATGCCCTGGAAAGGGCAATCATCAAGAAGGTTTGAAGTTCAAATCAAACATATTGCTTCCAACACGTTTCTGGCTGTGCAACCCCGAGTAATCTTTACCTCTCGCCGTTTGCCGACATCTGTCAACAAGGATGTGCGACCCACCTCACAAACCAGCAATGTTATTTATGAGTTTAAGTGCTGATGTGAAGCTCGGTACGTGGGCCGCACAACACTAAAGGCCCGGTCACACCTTGACGTTTTAGCCAGCGATGGCAACGTATTAAAATGTATCTAAAACGCTGGCTTAGGTTGAACTTTTGATGTTTTTTTAAAGATTCGGACGTATTCATAGCGACTTGGTCTTATGTATAACGCATTGGTAACGGACACAAAATGTTTCGTTGTGTTATAGAGAACTTATACCAACGAATGCTAAACCTGTTGTCGGCCTACACAACCGATGCCCAACGATAGTCTAACTTAGGCATAGCGCGTTGCACGCATCGCCGACGATGTCGCGACGTAGCCTATTAAAAGGCTGATGCACAACGATTCGAATCATAACTGTCGTAGAAATGGAAGTGTCAACATCGCGGTCACACCTTGGCGATCTTGCCAGCGTATGCCGACCTAAGAAAAATGTGTCTAAAACGTTGGGGCACGTCAAATACGGTCTGAGTAAGTTTGGTATACGTGAGTAGAACGCTAAAGTACGCTATCATACGTCGTAGTAAGTAGAGTACGTCAAGAAATTTTAAACATGTTCAAAATTTTACGACGTACTCGGCGTATGACACACGTTCCGCATGCGATGGGGATAAGTTTTACACACGATATGTGGACGCTTACACACGTCCACAAAGGCTACTTATAAGCTACTCATAAGTCGAAACACGTCGCGGTAATGTCTTTTTTACGAGAAACTTATTTCTAACTTATGTTTGACGTGCTTTGAACCAATTCTTTACGTAGTCCCAACACACATCGACGTATGTAAACGTATTCCAATGACGTCTTCCGGTCGACAAAAAAAAAAAAAATTAACGTGTTTCTAACTTACAACTGCCATATAAAGACGTGTTCCCAGCGGTTTTGGGAATTGGTATATAAAAATGCTGCTCATAAAAGGGGAACCCAACAGTGTTTTCGAGTTCTTTTTGAGTCGATGTCCATGTCAGCAGTAACAGTATCAGTATCAGTATCAGTATTAGTAGTAGTTTGTTCATGTTGGCAGTAGTAGGTGAGTGTGAGGGGGAGGGTGTGGGTTATGATGGATTGTCCTTGCGTTTAACGATTTAACGATTTAAATGATAAACTCAACGATTTAAATGGCTGCATCTCCACAATTGAAAGTAGACGCTTGCGCTCAACAATTGGATTTTTTTTTACACGACTTTTTACAACGACTTTTACACTCAACGAAACGGTACCACTCAGCTATTTTCATTGTTTACAATGAACGATTTAAATTGCTGTCACTCGCCTTTGTTTTTTGACGCTGAGGTTTTGAAATTTGAAGCGTTTCTTCTGAACGTGTTAAAACGCTCAAACTCGACTATTTTAAATAGATGCTGCCGATGGACAATTGGAATCATAGCCAAGCTAGACATCGAAGTGTGAACATCCTCGTCATGCCGAAGAAAAGTTTGAAGAATGCTGCAAATAAGTGTCCTGGCCGTGGCCGTGGACGCTGACGCAAGGACGATCCATTATACCGATGTGGTTGCAAACCTCAATCATCGACGGGCTATGCTCCAGCCAATGGGAGCTTGAGGTGAAGATGATGAGCCGACCAATGGGCGTTCGGATTAACCGTCACATCACTACGGTCGAACCAATCAGTGTCTAGCTTATTGAGACTTGTGTAAATAAGCATGCACCTTCACTTCCTCCTTCACTTGATGAGATTTTTTTACCCTGAAGAGTGCAGCACGAAAAGCTTCGGTCACTACTATGTCGTGTTTGTTTGTATCCATATTTAAGTTCTGTAGTACCAAACATCTGTTTACATATATATAATATATTATATATATATATATATATATATATATATATATATATATATATATATATATATACATATATACACACACACACACACGAGGTGTGTTCAAAAAGTATCCAACTTTAATTTTTCGTGCGTAAACAAATGAAGCTTGGGAGGCGTGGTTTGGTGCACGTATGAAGGCGATCCTAATCCGTATGCGTGAATATTTTCCCGCCTGCAGAAGCTGTCAGTCGCCGACAGACCGCTGATGAGTGAGGCAGTGGAAGTGAGCGCCGTCGGATTTTCGTTTTTGACAAAATGACGGATCACTGTGGTCTCATCGCCAGTGATCACTGTGTTGAAGAAGTTGGGATCGCTGTTCACAGTCTCCAGCATGTCCTGTGCGATCTCCAAACGGAGTTGCTTCTGCTCGATCGTTATCAGCTTTGGCACAAACTTCGCTGAGATTCTCCTTAAGCCCAAATCCTCAGTCACAATGGAATGAACGGATCCAATACTGACGCCTGCCTCGTCTGCAAGTTCTGTGATCGTGATTCGACAATCCTGCATCAGCAGGGTCCTCGCTTCATCAATGACGATCTCATTTCGGGATGTTGAGGGCCTACCAGAACGTGCTTCACTTTCCACTAATGTGCGACCATCTTTGAAGCGGTTATACCACTCTTTTATCTGTGTGGTGGCCATTGCTTCATTCCCGAAGGCCTGTTGAATCTTGCGGATCGTTTCCACTTGGGAATCGCCAAGCTTTACACAAAATTTGATGTAGTAGTGTTGTTCAAGTTTTTCCGTCGTTTTGTCAAAAACGAAAATCCGACAGCGCTCACTTACACTTCCTCACTCATCGGCGGTCTGTCGGCGACTGACAGCTTCTGCAGGCGGGAAAATATTCACGCATTCGGATTAGGATTGCCAACATACGTGCACCAAACCACGCCTCCCGAGCTTCATTTGTTTACGCACGAAAAATTAAGGTTGGATACTTTTTGAACACACCTCATCTATATATATATATATATATATATATATATATATATATATATATATATATATATATATATATATATATACATATATATATACATATATATAGATACATACATATATATATATATATATATATATATATATATAGATACATATATATATACATATATATATATATATATATATATATATATATATATATATATATATAGATACATATATATATATAGATACATATATATATATATAGATACATATATATATATATATATATAGATACATATATATATATATATATAGATATATATATAGATACATATATATATATATATATAGAGAGATATATATATATACATATATAGATATATATATATATATATATATATATATATATATACATATATACATATATATATATATAGATACATATATATATATATAGATACATATATATATATATATATAGATACATATATATATATATAGATACATATATATATATATATATAGATACATATATATATATATAGATACATATATATATATATAGATACATATATATATATATATATATAGATACATATATATATATATATATATATATATATATATATATATATATATATATATACATATAGATACATATATATATATATATATATATATATATATATATATACATATAGATACATATATATATATATATATATATATATATATATATATATATATATATATATATATATATATATATATATATACATATATATATATATATATATATACATATATATATATATATATATATAGATACATATATATATATATATATACATATATATATATATATATATATATATATAGATACATATATATATATACATATATATATATAGATACATATATATATATATATATATATATATATATATATATATATATATATATAGATACATATATAGATACATATATATATATATAGATACATATATATATATATATATATATATATAGATACATATATAGATACATATATATATATATAGATACATATATAGATACATATATATATATAGATACATATATATATATATATATATATATATATAGATACATATATATATACATATATATATATATATATATATATATATATATATATATATAGATACATATATATATAGATACATATATATATAGATACATATATATAGATACATATATATATATATATATAGATACATATATATATATATATATAAATATAGATACATATATATATATATATATATATATATATATATATATATATATATATATATATATATACATATATATATATAAATATAGATACATATATATATATATATATATATATATATAGATACATATATATATATATATATATATATATATATATATATATATATATAAATATATATATATATATAAATAAATATATATATATATATATATATATATATATATATATATATATATATATAAATATATATATATATATATATAAATATATATATATATATATATATATGTATACACATCTATATTCAATATCAAAAAGAAAGCATTCGATATCATATCATAAATGAATAACTGAAAAAGTGTCATTGAATTCATTTTGCTTCGATCAAATCCTAGTCTGTAATTGATAGATTACAGAGAAGAGTACAATGACTCCAGGAAAAAAATTAATTGGCCACATTTTATTCAGTTTGGCTGTACTTCAAATTAAATCCCAGGGGAAGCACAATATTATAATATATAAAACATACACACCTCAGTTGCAAAGTCATATAAGCCTTGTGAATTTTGAAGCACACTCGTTCTTTGAATTTTTTCTCATTTCTTGTCCAGCAAACAATGTGCACCTCATAAATTAACGTAGACTTTTTTTTAAAACCTCGTATTTATCTATCTACTGGACACCACACCCATAACACAAGCAAATCAGCTAAAAACTCCCAACACAAGTCAAAGCAGAGACAATGAGAAGGCTTTTTGCGGAAATATTAAAAGGTAATGGAAATCCATCGCCATCAAAATGAAAGACCTCTCCCGTGAACCCTTCAATCCGCTCACCCCATCCCACCCAGTTTTTACTGTAGGAAAAGACAGAACACTGCCTCGGTCAACATGGTACGCCCAAGCTGAATAATCATGACCTTAAACAGATGCACACTCATAAGCCAACGACCATCTCCCGCCAAGTCATACCCAAGGGAAATACGTATTACAAAAATAAATAAATAAATATACTGTCCACGAAAAGGACTGTGGTCAAGTCTCTTGAAAGAATAAGGACATGTTAATCTGGCAGGCTTTCACGTGACATGTATATGTACCAACAAATTATATCGTGGAGATTTTTCCTTGTTATATTCGATCGGAATTCCATATAAAACTCCTCAATTTTCTGCAACATTTCCAAAATAATCTGAAATTCAAAAACAACACAAGAGTTTGATTCATCAGTTTATGACCTTGACTGAGTCAACTATCATTGTTAACTTTTGGAAACGAAGGAATTTTTTTTTGGAAAATCATGTGTCTGAAATTTGGGAAAATATTTCATGTCAACTTAAAGATTTGTTCAATAAGTAATAAAACAAAAGTTTACCAAAACTAGCAAAATGTCGACAAACAATCTATATTATAAAAATCATAAGTGGATCACGATCATAATACAAGTTTTTTATCTTGTGATTATACAGGTATTCAGTCTTGATGTCAGTAATAAAAGGAACCAGCAAAGTACCTCGAGAAACATGGCTGTCAGTTTGCCTTTCATTTGCCATGCATAGGAATAATGAATGAACGAGGGAATGTGCAACCCTCACATTTGTGTTCACTAAATATATTGTAAAAGACATCAAAATGGACAAAACACAAACAGGCAATTAGGTTGGGAAGACAAATGGAGAGTGAATATTGATGCACTTCTTTTTTTTATCTTGGCAGCAGACAAGTGGAGGGGAGATTCCTGTCTAAACATTTGAGGTCAAAGGCAGTGTGATGGCACAAAGGATCCTGGAAGGGTGGGATGCCAATGCCAATGCCAATTTTTTAGTCCAAGCTCAAAAGAAACATTCAATATTATACTCAGATGCCACAAACAAATGAAAGATAAAACATTGTGCTGTGAAAGTTGCCCTGCTGATGTGCAATACTAGAAACTGGCAAAGATTAGTCTTACAAAGAACGCATTCAGTAACTTCAGAATTACATCTTCAATGATAGTTTTCATTAATCAATCGATTATAACTGTATTCGTTTAAATGGGTCAATATCTGCAAGTTACAATGGATATATATATATATATATATATATATATATATATATATATATATATATATATATATATATATATATATATATATATATATATATCCCTCAAAATTACGCATTCTTCCAGAGGTCATCTGTAAAATGCTGCTCTAATTCTTTTGAAACTTCAGTCATTATACAGTCACAGCGAGAACATTGTGTTCAGCAGAAACAGTTTGCTTGTCCAAGATGACCGTATGATAAAACATTGCAACAGATGCATCCTGCCATGTTGTGCATGCGAGCTGTAGTAGAAAATAAATAAATAACACAATATAAGAGCAGTACCCAAAGAAAAACAAATTATTTCAAGTACAACGTGATTTTAACCTCTCGTTTTTAGCTTCTTACAGTTCAGGAACTTGCAGACGATTTGTATTTGCATGTCCTATTACCAGTTTCATCACTGCTGGTTTAACTGAGTGAACCCTTGACCGATAATCAAAAACACCCCCCAAAAAAATAATTAAAGGTTGAAGGAGGATTGAGAAGAAAAAAAAAAGGTGCATTTTCTCCCCATCACTGAGAACCTTTGTATTTCCCATGGTCATTTTAAAGATTTTCAGACAAAACTGCTCTGTATTGTTGGGAGAACCGCTCCAAGGGTGGTCATTTTCTGCTATACGGGCAGCATGAGAGCACAGGAGATGCATAGTGTGATCAGCACTGTAATAAATGTGCTATTGCATGTTAAAAGATGAATATTCACCTGTTTATTAACTTTGTCTGATGGGGAACAAAGTTATTTAACTCAACGAATATATATATATATATATATATATATATATATATATATATATATATATATATATATATATATATATATATATATATATATATATATATATATATATATATATATATATATATATATATTTATTTGCGAATCATGCAATGACAAGCCACTTTCTGCAAAATACGATGAGATCCAAAGAGCATCCTTTTCTGCGACAAAAGGTTAACACCTGTTTAATTCAGTGTATTTTTTCAAGTTTGTTTAAAGTGTGTGTCAGTTCTAATGTTATGCCCTGAAACACCATTTGGATGGAAGGGCCTTAAATCTTTAATAACAATGATCACTGACTTTTGCATTGCATGCCATATTTATTTTTTGTCATACAAGACACATAGAGGAACCCTAGTGTAAACATCTCCGTTGTATATTGTGTCACTAAATTGCCTCTCCCCCGCATCAGTGGAAAGGGAATGTGGGTTTTGTTTGTGTAGGAATCAAATTGTGACCATGATACCATTGTGAATGTTTTTCTTTTTACCTCTGCCACAGAAGGTGGAGGGAGGTTATGTTTTTGCCCCTGTTTGTTTGTTTGTTTGTTTGTTTGTTTGTGTACAGGATATGTCAAAAAGTTGAGGACGGATTCGGACGAAATTTGGTGGACACGTTGTATGTGAGTAGGAAGAATTGATTCGATTTTGATGACAACCCGAATCTGGATCCGATGATTTTTTGTGATTGTTCACCATTAAGAGATCAGGCTAAAATGATATATGGCACAATATCTCAAAAAGTTGTGGATGAATTCGGACGAAACTTGGTGGACACGTTGTATGTGAGAAGGAAGAATTGATTCGATTTTGATGACAACCCGAATCTGGATCCGATAATTTTTTGTGATTCTTCACCATCAAGAGATCGGGCTAAAACCATATTTAGCACAATATCTCAAAAAGTTGTGGATGGATTCAGACGAAACTTGGTGGACAGGTTGTGTGTGTGATAAGGACGAACTGATTCAATTTTGGTGAAGATCTGGATACGACAATTTTCTATTTTTTAAAGTGACGAGCAGATACCCATCTACGACGGGCATAGGGGATAGGACGGACCACAATACTCGGTTGCGGTAGTTTCTTTGGATGTTTTGCACCACATTCAACAGCACCGTTCATATTGATGGCGTGTCTGGGTGCCCATGATAGCGTTTGAGACCGGTCACTTTAGATTGTTCGGCCTTGACACCTCGTGCCGGATGAGTAACACGAACGATTTGACATATTCATCGTTTCTATATTACCTCCATCAACAGATTAACAACATTGCAGGATAAAAGTCGTAAATGCTGAGTTGAACAAACGTCCTGAACTCATGGACTCAGTTAAGGCCTAAGTCACATTTGCTCTACGGCGAGGATACGGCGGCCGTACGCCTCTGAATTGACAGAAACGTGCAGTGGCCGCAGAGTTTCTGCGGTGGCCTCAGGGTGGCCCTACGCCGTTTGGCTATATTTTACAGGCCGTAGGGCTCGCCGTGGAATTATAACGCAGAGTTATAACTTTTTTCATTTCTACGTTCGCCGTAGCAATTCGACAATCCGAAAAAAAAAACTGGTAAAAAATAAATAAATAAATAAATGAACCCATTCGTTACCGTCCGTCGGGCCGCACGTTCGCCTTAGGGCCCCCCTGCGGTCGCCTTGCGGGCACCTTGAGTCTCCTTGCGTCTGCCTTGAAAATTATATGGCCGCCGCAGGGCCCCCTTAAGGTCACCGTGCAACATCAAATCAAAGACCGTACGGCAACCCCACGTTTTCGGTCTCCACAATTTCTAAATACCCCGTACGGCTACCCGAAAAATAAAAACATATGTGACTGCTACATTGTGTGACCATGGAAATACTGCGGCCGCCGTATAATTGCTAGTGGCCATAGATTTTGGAGACCCCACGGCCGCCGTGGCAAATGTGACTTAGGCCTCAGTAAAGCACGTCGTCTGGGACCCGGCCTTCGGTTTGCCGCCGAACGCTGCTGATTGTGACGTCATCGATTCCCTCTTTGAAAATTCTATCTATATTCGATTTTTTGAATCTGCTATCACCTGCGTAAATACATGGAACACATAATGTGAGAATTTCGAAAGTATGAACAGAATATATTCAGAGAAAAGTCTGATAGAAGTTCCAGGCTTACGCCCATGAATTATGATGATTTTTCACCATTGGGAAATGGGGCCAAAAATGAGATATAAGATCACATTTTAAAAGTATATATTGTGCCCAATATGTTCCACTGGATCAGGCATTTCGTGGAGGAGGTATGCGCTCGACTGACTGCCTTCCAGTTCTGTCTATTCTGTTATTCTCTCTTCTCTCTATCAACTCATCCTGGGAATTCTTTCAAAGAAACTTGCTCTCCCTCATGCACAGATTTATCCCCTCTGGTCTTCAGTTGCCCTACCCTTCCTCCCGCCCATGGTTCACTGAAGCTTGTGGCGAGGAAATTGTCCTGAAACAACTTGCCTTTGCCTCGTGGAAAGCAAACCCAACTAAGGGTAATCTCAGTTCCTTCCATAAAGGTCGGAAAAAGTGTGTTGCTACCCTCAGGAGAGCCAGAAAACAACATCTTTCTAAGCTCAAGTCTGAACTCTCAAACCTCTCTCCCTCCTCCAAATCTTGTGGGTGTCAAATCAAATCTTTTTCTGGTGTATGTTCCCCCTCCATCCCCTCCCTTAGAATGGCCGCACTGCTGACACCGCAAGTGAAAAGGCTGAATGCCTAAACTCGGAGTTTGCTTTGAAATCTTGTGTCCAAAACCCATCGCTTTCTGTACCCACCTTACCCAGTCACACCCAACTGTCCCTGGACTCTGTGTCCTTTTCTCCTGACAAGGTGGAGCTTGCTGTCAAACCTCGACTCAGATTCTGCAACCGGTGCAGAGGGCCTAAAAACGTGTCCTAAAAACCTGCTCCTCTGCTCTTGCTCACCCTCTCTCTGGTCTATTCACCCTCTTATTTGCTCATGGTCATAGCCATCTGCTTGGACATCAGCAAACATTACTGCCCTGCATAAAAAAGGTGCAAAAAAAAGATTCCTGCAACTACAGACCGACCAGCCTTCTCGCAATCATCAGCAAAGTTATGGAATCCATCATTGCTTCAGACATTAATTCCTTCCTCTTCTCCAATGGCCTGATGTCCGATCCTCAATTTGGTTTCAGACCGGGTCACGCTACCATGGATATGCTGCTTCTGCTCTCACAACAATGCGTGGAGGTCCTCAATGCCGGACATGAAATCAGAGCCATATCCCTTGACATATTGCGTGCTGTTGACACGGTCTGGCACCCTGCCTTGCTCACCAATCTCTCTTCCTATGGTATCCAAGGACATCTCCACTCATGGTTCACAGATTTCCTCTCCTGTCGCAGTCAATGTGTGGCCCGAAATGGAGTTCTTTCATCCTCTCTTCCTGTCCAGGCTGGAGTTCCTCAAGGCAGCGTTCTGGGCTCTGTTCTTTTTCTGGTTTTCATCAATGATCTCTCCGACTCTCTGGAAAATCCTCTTTATCGCTTTGCTGATGACTCCACCCTCTGCCGTACCATCTGTAATCCCTCAGGTCGGCAAGCAGCAGCCTCTTCACTCTCTACAGATCTGGATAAAATCACAAACTGGTCCAACACGTGGAACATGTCTTTCAATCCAGACAAATCTCACACTCTCACTATGTCTCGCCGAATGTATCATTTGGAACGATACTTTCCCAACAATCCTCTGGTAGAAGTTCTTTCTTTCAAGCTTCTGGGTCTCACAATCTTCCATGATCTTTCCTGGGAAAGCCACATTTCCAACCTGGCCTCCAAAGCCAGTTGCCGACAGGGAATCCTCCCTCGTGCAAAGTCCTTCCTTGGCCCACCTGAGCTCCTGACCACATAAAAACTTTTGTCTGCAGCCTGATGAGAGTACTCATCTCCACTCTGGGCTGGTGCTCCTGCCTCCCACCTTTCTTGGCTTCACGCTGTGGAAGCCAAGGCATTTCGGGATCATTGGTATCTCCCGCGATTAGGCTGAGTCTTTGGGCCTCTCACTCTCTCACGGCAGGCAGGTCAGTGGTCTTCTGTCTTCTACCGTCTCCTCACCGGTTTCACCCCCCCCCTCTACTGTGTCTGCGATTTGTCCCCACCATATTTCCACAGGGTGCTCAAGGTCTACCAACAACCCCTTCTGGTATAACTACCAAAACCATGAATCACTGCTCACTTTCAGTCTTTCATCCCTCTTTTTTCCCGCCTTTGGAGTAAACTCCCTCACTCTGTTCAATCCCATTCTTCCCTCCAGGCCTTCAAAGCAGCTGTTCACCACCACCTCTTATCGTCCCCCATCCAAATCCTCGATCTTTTTTACCCCCATTAATCCACCCCGAACCCACCTCCTTCAAATTCCCATCTTGTATACCCCGTTTTCCCTGCCCCATCCCTCTCACTTCCACAGATCTCCTAATGTCTCTGCTCCCCACTGTTTTGTACTTCCCACTCCCGCCCATCTTGTATCATGCACCCTTGCTGTGCGTTGTGTGTTAGATCATACGAGCCTCAACAAGGTTTCCAAAAAATACAAAAAAAAAATCTCTCGTTCATCTGTGTCTCTGTCTCTCTCTGTGTCTCTGTCTCTCTCTGTGTCTCTCTCTGTGTCTCTGTCTCTCTCTGTGTCTCTCTCTGTGTCTCTGTCTCTCTCTGTGTCTCTCTCTGTGTCTCTGTGTCTCTCTCTGTGTCTCTGTCTCTCTCTGTGTCTCTGTCTCTCTCTGTGTCTCTCTCTCTGTGTCTCTGTCTCTCTCTGTGTCTCTCTCTCTGTGTCTCTGTCTCTCTCTGTGTCTCTCTCTCTGTGTCTCTGTCTCTCTCTGTGTCTCTCTCTGTGTCTCTGTCTCTCTCTCTGTGTCTCTGTCTCTCTCTGTGTCTCTCTCTGTGTCTCTCTCTGTGTCTCTCTCTGTGTCTCTGTCTCTCTCTGTGTCTCTGTCTCTCTCTGTGTCTCTGTCTCTCTCTGTGTCTCTGTGTCTCTCTCTGTGTCTCTGTGTCTCTCTCTGTGTCTCTGTGTCTCTCTCTGTGTCTCTGTGTCTCTCTCTGTGTCTCTGTGTCTCTCTCTGTGTCTCTCTCTGTGTCTCTCTCTGTGTCTCTCTCTGTGTCTCTCTCTGTGTCTCTCTCTGTGTCTCTCTCTGTGTCTCTCTCTGTGTCTCTCTCTGTGTCTCTCTCTGTGTCTCTCTCTGTGTCTCTCTCTGTGTCTGTGTCTGTGTCTGTGTCTCTGTCTGTGTCTCTGTGTCTCTCTCTCTGTGTCTCTGTCTCTCTCTCTCTGTGTCTCTGTCTCTCTCTCTCTGTGTCTCTGTCTCTCTCTCTCTCTGTGTCTCTGTCTCTCTCTCTCTCTGTGTCTCTGTCTCTCTCTCTCTGTGTCTCTGTCTCTCTCTCTCTGTGTCTCTGTCTCTCTCTCTCTGTGTCTCTGTCTCTCTCTCTCTGTGTGTCTCTGTCTCTCTCTCTGTGTGTCTCTGTCTCTCTCTCTGTGTGTCTCTGTGTGTCTCTGTCTCTCTCTCTGTGTGTCTCTGTCTCTCTCTCTGTCTGTGTCTCTGTCTCTCTCTCTCTCTGTGTCTCTGTCTCTCTCTCTCTCTCTGTGTCTCTGTCTCTCTCTCTCTCTGTGTCTCTGTCTCTCTCTCTCTCTGTGTGTCTCTGTCTCTCTCTCTCTCTGTGTGTCTCTGTCTCTCTCTCTCTCTGTGTGTCTCTGTCTCTCTCTCTCTCTGTGTGTCTCTGTCTCTCTCTGTGTCTCTGTCTCTCTCTGTGTCTCTGTCTCTCTCTCTGTGTCTCTCTCTGTGTCTCTCTCTGTGTCTCTCTCTGTGTCTCTCTCTGTGTCTCTCTCTGTGTCTCTCTCTGTGTCTCTCTCTGTGTCTCTCTCTGTGTCTCTCTCTGTGTCTCTCTCTGTGTCTCTCTCTGTGTCTCTCTCTGTGTCTCTCTCTGTGTCTCTCTCTGTGTCTCTCTCTGTGTCTCTCTCTGTGTCTCTCTCTGTGTCTCTCTCTGTGTCTCTCTCTGTGTCTCTCTCTGTGTCTCTCTCTGTGTCTCTCTCTCTCTCTCTGTGTCTCTGTCTCTCTGTCTCTCTGTCTCTCTGTCTCTCTGTCTCTCTGTCTCTCTGTCTCTCTGTCTCTCTGTCTCTCTGTCTCTCTGTGTCTCTGTGTCTCTGTGTCTCTGTCTCTGTCTCTGTCTCTGTCTCTGTCTCTCTCTCTCTCTCCCCACCTCTGCAGCGCATCAATACATGCTTTGCAACACACTCCACAGAACATTACAAAACCAACAGTCAAACACCACATTACAGAGGCAGTGATCTACGGAAGGAACATCATAAAGCAGCATGGACCTACACAGTGGAGAAGAAGCCCCCGCTGCATGCAGCTATGGTACAGCAGCAGATAGCTGAAGCTCCAACAATGGCCTCGACTACTGATGCCCCATCTTGGTCAATGGTGGTGCTGCAGGACCTGGATGCAACCAATGACTGTTGCCTCGATAAAGTGCAGGCCAATGGGAAGGCAAAGCCCTGGCAGAACCCAAGAAGAAGTTGCTCATCCACAACACCACACTTCTCCCCGGCTTAAAGTAACCCAGATAGGAGAGCAGATTGGGAGTTAACATGTCTGAGATTAGACACGAGTGGAATGGTGGTACGACAGCAAGCAGAGGTACCGAGCAGGGAACGGTCCCAGCCAGCGGATAATTTCCAGACGTATTGGCCACCACAAACTCAATCGAGCAACCCACCTCTTGCTTCCCAATATCTACTTCATTCACTTTGGACGCATTGAGCATCAACCATGAAAACGGCTCTTTTAAAAGCACACTGAGTCGCTACTCACACATTTTTGCATTAAGCCACACACAGACACCACTTGCACCTCTCCCTACATATCACATCACACCACCTATTCTCCTCTTCTTTCCTCCACATCCCTCTCTTTTGTTGTGACGAATACCTTTTCGTACTTTTCTCTTCTCTGCCTGTCCCTCTTCAGTTCACGTCAGGTATGGGAGCATGTGCCGGGGCAGCGCGTGGCTGCGTCCACTTTTCACCGGAACTCGAGGGGCCTCCGTCTGGCCATCCCCCAGGAAGCTGCCTGGCCCATTCCCATCCCCTTGAGATGCCGGTCAACCTGCTGCAACCACGAGGCACGTGGTCAGCCCATTAGCGTCCTCCACTCACGAGGCTCCCTTGCTGAGGGAATCTGGTGAGCAGGGTCAGCATCAGGAAAACGAGCGACATGCTCATACAGCTGCAGCTGACGCTCACATGTGATGCAGGTAACAAATCTCATTTGAGTCTCTCTCAGCAACTGCTCGTTGGACACAAAGTCCAATCAGCAATAGCCAAGGATTCTTCACAGAGACCTGGTACCAAAGGAATTAAGTCTCTATCTCAGATCCCTGTTCAGAGTCCAAGTCTCACATCCATAGAGCAAGACTGGAAGCACCAAGGACCTGAAGACTTGGACTTTCGTCAACATGCACAGGTACCAACAGCGCCACACCCCATGATCTAGTGAATCCATGACTCTGCAGGCACGACCCAGATGTCGATTGACCTCTGGGCTCATAGCCAGCAAAGACATGAATATCACTGCTAAGGAACGTGAATCTCTCCATGACCTCAACATCCTCAACACAAACTGGTACAGACAAGATAGCAGCATCCACGATGCAATGAAAACCTGGATCTTAGTTTAGACCGAGGAAACACGAAATCCCAATGGCTCCAACTCTTCATTCAGCACCTCAAGGGCCCCCAAAAGGATATCCAGATTCTCCACAAAGATGATTGCATCATCTGTGAAATCAAGGTCAGAGATCTTGACATTCCCAAACGATGCACCAGAGCTTGATCTCTCCAACATCCTCCCCAGATTCCAGTCCAGACAAGTGCCGAAAAGCATGTGAGCCAATACACACCCCTGATGAACTCCAGTGACAACTGGAAATAAGTCAGAGATGGCAACACCACATCTCACAGCACTCAGTATCAGAGTATAGCTCAGACATAAGATCGATCAGTTTTGGTGGCACCCGACTAAGACCAATAATCCTCCAGAGGGCATCCCCATTCAATGAATCAAACACTTTGCAGAGATTAACAAAGGCTGCAAGCAGCCCCTGCCGAAACTCTCGGCTGCATTCGGTGAAGACCGGAAGGGCAAGGACACTGTCAATCGTTGACCTCTTTGGTGTAAAGCCTTACTGCTCTGGGTGCTGGTGTTCAAGCAGATGGTGGTGAACCCTATCAATAATTATCTGAGCAAAGACCTTGCCTGGCATTGAGAGCAGTGTCACCCCTCGGGAGTTATTGCATTCCTCGCGATCACCCTTCTCTTTCCAGAGAGGTACAACAAAGCCCATCTTCCAGTCAGTTGGGATGATGCCTCTGTTCCATGCAGAGCAGAAAACTGCATGCAACCGGAACTCGGTTGACAGAATCATGAGTGCAGCATTTTCACCAGCCTTGAGAAGTTCAGCATGGATGCCACAGATCAGAGAAGCTTTACCCAATTTCAACAG
>NC_140963.1:114323331-114335831 GCF_056783735.1 Eptatretus burgeri | reverse complement strand
CTGAGTTTCGAAATCACAAGACATCTGGAGAAGATTGCTGGGAAAGATTATACATTCTCGCAAATGAATATTTAATATTTTCAATATTAATAAATTATATTTGTTTTGTATACAATTACTTGATTCTGAATTACAAGAAGAGGATCAAAACATGAAGGGAGGGTAGGTGCGCCCCCAATGACCCATCACCCCCTCATCCCATCCCTCCCCTCCCCATGTGTGTGTGTGGGGAAGGGTGGGGGGTGGGATGAGGGAGGTGGTGGGTCAAAGGTGGGGGCGCACAGGGGGATGAGGGGTGGGGCTTGTGTGGGAGGGGCTTGTGTGGGCGGGGCTTCGG
This sequence comes from Eptatretus burgeri, assembly GCF_056783735.1. Classification (NCBI taxonomy): domain Eukaryota; kingdom Metazoa; phylum Chordata; class Myxini; order Myxiniformes; family Myxinidae; genus Eptatretus; species Eptatretus burgeri. The sequence goes on along the minus strand of NC_140963.1, from coordinate 114,335,494 downwards.
TGGGGCTTGTGTGGGCGGGGTGTGGGTGGGGCTTGTGTGGGTGGGGCTTGTGTGGGAGGGGTTTATGTGGGCGGGGCTTCGGTGGGGCTTGTGTGGGCGGGGTGTGTGTGGGCGGGGTTTATGTGGGTGGGGCTTGTGTGGGAGGGGTTTATGTGGGGGGGGCTTATGTGGGAGGGGCTTCGGTGGGTCTTGTGTGGTCGGGATGTGTGTGCGGGGTTTATGTGGGTGGAGCTTGTGTGGGAGGGGTTTATGTGGACAGGGTTTATGTGTGTGGAGTTTTTGTGTGGAGCTTGTGTAGACAGGACTTATGTGGGAGGGGTTGATGTGGGCAGGGTTTATGTGGGCAGGGGCGAATGTGGATGAGGTTTGTGTGGATCAATGGATGGGTGGAGAGATGGGTGGATGGGTGGATGAGTGGAGCTTGTGTGGATGGGTGGATAATTTTTTAATTAAATAAACATGTTGTGTGTGGGGGAACTAATTAACTAATCACTAATTATGTGAATATGGGTGGAGCTTGTGTGTGTGTGGAGCTTGTGTGGAGCTTGTGTGGAGCTTGTGTGGAGCTTGTGTGGAGCTTGTGTGGGGTTTGTGTAGGAGGGGTTTATGTGGGTGGGGCTTGTGTGGGTGGAGTCAAAAAGGGGCGGAGTCAAAAAATTTCAATTTATTGGAGCTTGTGTGGGGTTTGTGTGTGGTGGGTTTGTGTGGGGCTTGTGTGGGCGGGGTTTGTGTGGGTGGGGCTTGTGTGGGTGGAGTCAAAAAGGGGCGGAGTCAAAAAATTTCAATTTATCTTTGTCTTTTGTAATTCCTGTGAATAAAATGAACCTAAAATCTCTTCCCCTTCCAAATCATATATTTTATAAGTCCAAGGAACTGTATCTATTACATCAACAATTTTAAAAGTTCTTTCGTCCATCGTTCAGTAAAACCCTTTTCAAAATGAGATTTCCACCTATATATTCTTACGATATCACCAACTTTGAACTTAGGTTTTCTGACATTAATCTCTTTTTCATATTTTAATTTTGTAAATGTTTCTGATGGCTTCATATTCGTTGACGTGTGAATCGTGTCATTATACTTATCCACAATATCCTGAATAAAAGATAACCATTGTTGTGAACCGAGTTGTGTGAATTTTTTATATAGTCTCTCTTTTAAGGTACGATTAAAACGTTCAACAACAACTGCCTTCCCTTCATTAAAGGTACTGTATAATGTAATACTGTTATTTTTTAGAAAATTCATAAATGTCTTGTTATAAAACTCTCTACCCTCATCAGTCCACAATTTTTTAGGTTTTCTCTTACTTTTATTAAATATCTGTTGAAAAGCGAACATAAGAGTATTACCTGTTTTGTTTTTTAAAGGGACAACCCACGCATATCTACTCCTCAAATCAATAACGGTTAAAGCATACTTGTACCCCTTATCATTATTGAGTTCAATCAAATCAGCAGACCAGATATAATCAACTTCCTTGGAATAAACTTTCCTTCTCTGAAACTTTGTGAATATTGGTTTATGTAATTCATCAGCTAATTGCTCTTCAGTCTTAATGGCATCATTAGAGCCTATGAGTTTTTGAATTTCCAAGTCCAAGTTTCAATTTAGCACTAATCATCTTCTTCACGATGAACCTATCAACTTTTTCTCTCAAGGTTGGATTTTGTATCAGAGACAAATTATACAACATTTCTCTATCGGCTTCATGCTTTTCTTCCAACGTTGTGGTATTCCCATAATCAATATCGTGTCTCATGCACACTTCATCAACTCTATTGATTGGTTTACTCCAGGATTTAGGATTGTCTGCCTCATCTAATCTTTTATCCAAGCTTGTGCCTGGACCACAGAAAGAATACCCTGGAAGATGTAATTCTGGTATTCCAGTAGTTGTAAATTTACTTCCTGATAAAAACATTTGTATATCTCCTCCGAGTTTGTGTTTGGAGATAAATTGATTTTTTTTGAACCACACACCGAACATATACCTTTTTGGATAACCCTGTTATTTTTACTTTTAATATATGAAATATTTTTAGTATTAGTTTTCTTTTTACATTTGAGACAATAACTCATTTATTTATGTGAAAAAGTCCTGCAGAGTGCAAAAACCTTTTAGTTTCCAACATGCACATTTGAATCTTAATTTTTAAAACATAAAGAATCCTAAGAAATGCCTTCACTCTCTCCTCCATTTATTTAAGAAAAACTTGAATTAAAATGAATAGCTTGACGATGTCAATAGTCTTGAAGAAAATATTGCAAATAGACTTGTCAATTCTTTGTTTTCCTCCTCGGTGGGTTGAGTTATTTTCTGTAATACCGCCAATCTTTTTGAATCTCACTGGTTTCCATATTTTGATATTTATTTTGTCTCGCTCTTTCCTCCCTCTCCTCCCTCTCTCTCTTCTCTTTTTCCTCCTTCTCTTTCTTCTCCCTCTCCTCCTTCTCTCTCTTCTCTTTTTCCTCCTTCTCTTTCTTCTCCTTTTCCTCCTTCTCTTTCTTCTCCCTCTCCTCATTCTCCTTTTCCTCCTCTTCCCTCTCTTCTTCAACTCCTTCCTCATCCCTTACTATCCTTGAATCGTTTACACCCCATAGAATATTATACATATATTCATCAGGATTTCTTGTTATTCCTGCATCGAAAATAATTTTTTTTACAACAGGAAACCAATAAAATTTCTTTTGAATTTCTAAAAGAGCCTTACCTTTTCTTAACTTTATAATTTTTTCATTATTTAACATTCTAATTAAATCTAAAGTTGTCGGTTTATCAACATCAGCATAATGCCAATCTTTTATTGAAAATACCTCATTCTTATGTTGTAGAACATATTTATTAAAATACCGAATACCCTTTTCTTGAAGGTATGCTTGGACACAGAAATGATAATTTTCTTGAAGCCTTCTTGCTGTCATTTATGTATTAGAAATATATGTTAGAATAATATTATGGCACGAAACACCTCCCCATCTTCCCATAGTTAAATCATTTTGTATTTCCTTACTTATTATATATAATCCTGTTTTTTCTGTTTTCATGAGATAAACAAGGGCAAAACCATTATTATATTTACCCTTATTAAATTCTTTTATTTGTTGTTTACTAATCGTGGACCCACAAAACTCATTCTCGATACCAAGTGGATAATATTCTTCCTTACGAGACTGATTTAATTGTTCCAGGTCTTCGAGGTTAATTTTAAATGACCAATTATACCCTAAATCATTCATATCATACCCCCATTGTTCTATTCTCATACAAACGATACGCCCTTCTTTATAAAAATTTATTTTAATTCGAACTGTGAATTCTGTATGACCTGGAGATAATATCAACACTTCTGTATCTTTGGAATACACAGCCGTTTTATTCAAGTATATATATTGTGATAAATCGCTTAATCTCACCAAGTCATTCGCGTCAGTTGGGCTTGGATAATTTTTTAATTTATAAGCATTTTTCATGTTAATATTTTTGTTTATATTATATTTATGTCGTTCAGCCTGTGCCTTTGTATAATAATTTGATAAATCAATATCCAGTTCTTGAGATACACCAAAGATAGAACCATCTTTACCAACATAAGTCATTTATATTAGATTAAAAATAATATCATAAAATTTTTTATTTTTGTTGAGTTGAAATAACACATATAGACATAATTGACCACAACACTTGGAATTTAATTCTTGGACTTGAAATGTTTGATAAACACCATTCTGTAAGAATTTTATGACTTCAACAGGTGGTGGAAGACCAAAACTATCAAAATAATATTTGTCTTGATTATTAAAAATACAAACCCAATGAGAACCGTTCCCATTATTATCTTCTAAGTTCATAATAATATTCTTTGTATGTTTCGGCACATTTGTTAATTCATCTCTCATACAAATAACCACATTTTGAATTTTTAATTTCTTACAATATTTGGCAAGTTGTAAATTTGATGTTGTATTCTTTCCAAATTCTTTCAACCACTCATCAATGCTCATTTATTTATTAGAAAGATATAATCCATTACCTCTTTTCGTTAATTTTACACCTGCTTGTGCAATAGAAGAAAGCATATCTCCAACTAACAATCTCGCTTTATCAGGCAGACCTTCAAGTTTTTCAGCAAAATCTACAATTACGCCACTTCCACTAATTTGTTTCTCCAACTCTTTGTTATGTCTTTCCAATTCTTTTTGAGCCTGGAGTTGAGCCTTCCTTTCGTTGGCAGTTTTCACCGCTGTTGAAATACCACCCGTCAATGCTCCAACCGCACTTAAACCAGCAAATAAAGGAATTAGAAATGGGAGAAATCCTCCACTCGTCTCTCTTATTGAATATTTTTTCAACATTGGTTTTGTCATTTTAATTTTAAGTGAGCCAGTGTCATTCAAGATTTTAACCTGTTCTCTTGTGAGCAAAACATCAATTCTTACTGCTCCTTTTCTCTGAATTGTATTAACGTTAATCGTACAAGGCTTTTGATTTTGAACACAAGATGATAGTTTATGAAGATTGATTTGATTAACATATACCCCAGTTGGTACTTTGCCACTCATTTATTTAACAAAAAATTATGTGAGACTAATCATCACACCATTATCTGTATTAATCTGCAATTCTGTTTCTTCCAAAAGCAAACAATATGTATCAACTTCTTCACTCTCTCCTCTTTCAATGTATAGGGAAGTATCCACTCGATTAGACTTTATAGTTTCCTTTTGCGCGCTCAGGTCAAACGCATAGATTGTATACAAACTTTTAAATGCTGTCATATCCAAAATAGGTTCTTTATTTCCATTACTTTCACACACCTTTTGGTAAGACTTGTATGCTTCAGCAAAATCATTTTTTTCCCAATTAATTTCCAATCTATCTCGTGGATAAAATGTTCCATCTAGAGAAACGCGAAGTTGTTTCACCTTAGCATTATCACTCAATGCATTATTCTTATCAGTCGCAGTATCACCATCTGGCTTTTTAAAAATGATCCACAGATATCGTGGCTTTCCTTCCAGAACACCCAAATTCCACGTGTAAGTAGTTTGATTGAGTTTAACGTGTTGACATCTTCTTTTGAGGTATGATACACTGAGTGGTTTCTTTGAGTTAAGTCTTCGATTCAACATCTCTTCTGTTTTAAGATTAGGAGTATATTCACTGATATACCAACTCATCTCCTCAATTACAAATTTATTCTGATCACCAAAAGCATTACCAACACCAAAAAGCAATCTATTTTCATTATCATTCCTTTGTAGTTGAAATCTAATTTTAAGACCATACAGAACTTTATCATGATCACAAAATCCAAATATACCTTTAAGAGGAACCGCCACAGTAAAACTATTTTCTGCTTTTGTATCATCATTATACGCTCCTTTCCTTTGAATATATCCAGGGTCTGTGTTTGTTCCCGTTGACATATCAGGAATAAAACCTTCGACAGACCCCTTTCCCATTCTATCACTGAATGTATAGAGTGTAAATTTTATCATTTCAGATACAGCAGAGACATAATCAACCGCTTCAACTTCTTGTGTTCCAATATACAAACGCACACTATCAAACATTTTCCAGAAGAAATCATTTACAAGTGTAGCGTTTGTGTTATTCCCAGCTTTAGTGAATTTAAATTTACACAACAAGAAACTTTCGGAGAGATTCAAATAGGTTTGTTGATTATTTATTTCAAAACTTTTTGTACCATTCGTATTCCAGTCTGTTCCAGTTATTGCATTTACCTTGAAGTAATCTTCTTTTTTAGTGGAGTTTGAGATAATAATAGTATCATCCAAATCATAGATACTATCAATTGCTTCCATACTTGTATTTATTTAGGAAAAAAGATGTTAAAACTTTTGAAACCCTGATCCAAGTATTTGAATTATTTTCTGTCGTTCTTGGGGGGACAACTGAGTTTTGCCTTTCTTAATTTCTTTTATTGCTTGTAATTTATGAGATTCCTTCTGAGCATCTTTTATACTCTTTACAGCACCTGCTACATTTCCCACAGCAGAAGCAGTTGAACCAATTAGATCTTTATGTTTAAGAATAGTTGAACCAATACCCATGAGAGTATCAATTATCCCATCTCCTCTAAATTGATGTCCAACACCCCTTTGTCTCTTAGGTTTATAGTATCCTCTACCAAGATACATACCTTCACCCTTGTAGTATGGGGAAAGGAACATCCCATCCCCTGTAATTATTTTATATTTTCCCAACTCGTGTTTCCTCACAATAACCATCGTATTTATTTATTGGAAAACTTCACGTAGGTGAATTCTGATGGATATAACTTCTCCATTAAAAGAAATCACACGATTATCTTGGTCGGTTATCCTAAAATTTACTCTGTGTATGGTTTTTCCTGACACAGGTAGATAAACCAAATTTTTAGGTTCCATATTAAATTTATAACCAATTGGGGTTGAGTATGCACTGAATGAAAATATTGTATTTGTTTTTTTTCCATCATTATAAGCACCATCAATCAAATCACAGTGAATTAACACCGAATTTATTCCTGAGGATATTTGAATGACATTATCACTGTAAAACGTCCCATTAGTTTCAATCTTTTTTGAGGAGAAACCCAATAACTCTCTAAATGAATTATCAATTGTGAAATCAACCTTGTAGTTATTTTTAACTTTAATCGTTGATTTTGAAGTATGTTTTTGAATGTTTATAACAATATTTTTTGGTTCATCACCCTGTTCTTTCATAAGACGAGCAATTTCGGAAGATATTTGAGAAATCTCATATGCTCCGGGTGAGACTGTTATCGTTTTGTATCCACTTCCGGGATTATAACTAAACTTGTCATTTTTATCAGTTATATTAAATAAGGTATTATAAGTTTCCATGGACAATAAAGATGCCTCATATTCTTTTGTTGTGTCAAGTTGTAGTGGGTATGGGAATGAAGATGTGTGGTCGCTTGTTGTGAAATTGAAACTAAGGATTGTGCTTCTCATCTTATTTAATATGAGATAAAATGTCTTTATATTGATATTTATTAATTATTTTCATGTTCATCAACTGGTCTAAAATGGCTGATGCTTCATTAAAACAATTGTTATTTCCAGCCTTCTGACTGCCTAACAACAATAACAGTCTATTAACTAATTGCGATGGGTCATTTGGAAGAAAACTAACACCTGAACCAAGGATACTTAAAGCCTGAATAATGTGTTTCTCCTTCTCATTCTTCCTACTTTTACCAGAAAGAATAACCTTATAATTTAGAGTGTTCAGCAAATCAATATATACTCTATCATCATTATTTTCCATATCCAATGGTTTATCAATATACTTTGATTCATCCTTCACAGTTGAACCTTGTCTTCCATCTTTTGTGAGAAGAAACATTAATCTCGGAGTTAGTTTAACAGGGGTTGAGCAGAACTTAAGAACCTTAATTCATCATTAAATATCAATACCTTTTCTTGAACAAGATGAAATATTGCTGGTTGTTCTGTTGGAATGAGTCCTGCTTTGGTTTTTGAATCCGCTGAATATTCATTGTTTTGAACAGCATTCACAATATAATCAGGGGGTTGATTAATCTCTTCCAGTTGTTGAAATAAACCTTCATCATGTTCTAATTCTCCAATATGCTCTAATTCTTCCTCCGTCATTTGACTGAAATCTTTCAACATTTGGAGCTTTCTGGGAGTATATTCTACTGTGGGAACTGTGGAAACATCTTTCATTTTTCTTGGGAAGTTTTTAAAAGTGGTTTAAAAAATTTCTCTTGTTTTCTTTCAAATGCTTCTTCGCCCGTTAGTTTCTGTCTGCGTTTCTTCTTTATGTCTTCCTGTTGTTTTACAACTTTTGAAACCAACTCTTGATGTTCCTTAAATCTTCTTGCTCTTTCTTTTACATCCATTTATTTATTGTAAAATATCATTTAATGAATTGTAAAGATCAACAGGGAAATTTTCCTTTTCTTCATCATTCAAGTAGATGTGTTCAAATAAATCCTTTTCTTTAAATATTTCATCAAATTCTTTATTAACATTAATGCGAGTTGTAATTTCTTCTTCACTAATACTTGCATCTCTGCTTTTCATACGTTTGCGTTGAGTTTCTTCATCAACATCAAAACCGAATGATAAAATCTTCACTCCACTCAGATGTTTAATAATTTGTCTCGTTCCTTCTGGATTAGTTTCTAATATCCCAACACCACCAGATTTTAGTTTCCTTAACTCACTCTTACAATGTGAATATTTTGTTGTACCAAGAGAAACCTCCTCAAACATTTGACCTTCATTCCTCAATCGCATATGTTCCTCCACTGAAATATAGTGATAATCTTCACCTTTTACTTCTCCAGGTCTTATTGCTCTAGTTGTTGTTGATACAATGCGTATCACGGGGTGTTTTTAAGTAAATTTACAATATTCTCATTTGTACTACACAAGAACCTTGATTTATGAAAGTTTTTTCCAGAAGCAGATTTACCCACAAGATTTATAATAATAGTTGTCATTTATATATGTAATTGTTTATAAAACAAAAAATATATCCCTTAATATCTCATCTTGTTTCACAACAATATATTTATATTTTTCAGTCGTGTGCTTCATATAATCCTCAAATTTCTTTTTACTACATAATGTAGAACAATTATCTCTCCAAAAATTATTGATATCTATTGAATTTAACTTGAATAAAATAAAAGTATTAGCATTGTTTCTGATGGAACGACGAGGAAGTTGAAAGTACGATTGACTAAGATAAATACAATTACAAGAAGAATGTCTCCCTCTTGTGTAGTAGCTGTCCATTACTGTTTGGTTTCTCTCATTAACACAATCATCAAAGATAACGAGGTTCTTTTTTGATTTATCCAAATCTTGGGGAGACGGTATATCATCCGTATTATCACTAAGAATACAAGTTATAGGATTTGATTTCTTTTTACATCTCTGTGTATCACAAAATAGTTGAATTATATCTTCAATGTTATAATCATTTAGGTTTTTTGACGTTTAAATAAACCGATTATATCTTCTTTTTGAAGACCAGCATTAAAACCTTGTGAGAGTAGTTGATACTCTGGTTGAAAACTCGACTTTGTGAAAATTATTAAATTGTCATAATCTAAAAAGTTGGGAGTGAGGAGCATTTTTAAAAGTAAGCAGGTTTTTCCACATCCACTTGAACCAACTATGAGACATCTTAATGAATTTGGGAGATTTTTATGGTTGTTAAATTTTATCTTATTTTCCCAAATAGGTAAAAAATCATTCATTTATATATTTGAAAAACAGGTTATTTAATTTATTATTGGCTTTTTAGAAACTCTATATTTTATCCTAAGTTCAGGTTTAATTTCAAGATAATCCATTATTTTATTTATACAATATCTTGTGTTGATATTTCCCTGAAAATTACATCCATGAATAATATACAACAACAATCCTTTGAACATTTCTCTTATACGTTCAGTTTCTTCCCTTGTAAGGAAAGGTGTGTTATCATCCTCATACTTTACATTCATTTCTCTAATCAATCTTGTAAAGTAATTCATTTTTGGTGTAAATCTAAAAGAATTATTTTCCTTTTTATATTTTTTATTATCATTAATTAGAAGATAATCACAGAATATACATTGTTTATAGGCTTTTGACTCTGTGTTTAATCCCCGTCTTTCACACGCAGGACAATTCTCAAATTTGTCATATGGAGAATCAGGAAAGTCTAGCATATTTATAAAGTAAAACTTTACTTAAACTGAAATTCATCTATACTTTCAGTTGTATATTACCATCGATATCGATATACTTTTTTCATTATCAGATTCAACGACAACATTTTTTATATTAAAGGTAATTTTAAAATTATCGTTAACTACTATTGAACGAAATGTCATTTCACCTGATATATTAACATCCTTTATTTCATCAGGATTTACATCTTTAGGGTTGTTGAAAAAATACAAATTTCTCCTTGCATATTACAGATGGTCTTATCTTTTCTTTCTAAAGCTTCATCCATAAGGTTTTTGTTCTTTGATACTTTTTCTTGTTTCATTGCTTTTTCTAGTTTTGAATATATTACTAGAAGGAGAGGAGAAACTTTTGTTAGAGATACTTTAATTGATGTTCTACCAGGTATACTAAAGGCCCTTCCACTGAAGGAAATTGAAGAACTCATATTATTTACCATAATAGTTTTTATCCAATAGTTGTTATATTTATCTTTGTTCAATTTTACATCCTTGACATATTTCTCAGTATCTTTAACAGATGAAGAGATTGATTGAAACTTGTCTTTTGTGTCTTGAAACATTGTATTTATTAAGTGAAAAAGTTGGAGGATAAAATGGTTTTAAGCACAGATTCACCTTGTAAAACAAACGAAATTTTCATCAAGAAAATTTTAGTTTAAGCAAAGTTTTATTCTATAAATATGGTGAATACAACGTACTGCGATGTTTGTAATCACGAATATAAACATTATAGAAAACACCTCCGAACCAACAAACACACATTTAATCTGTTTCATAAAATATCTCCTCTTGAGTTGGAAAGAAAACATTGTGATATCTGTTCAAAGGATGTTTTGAAGAGTAGTTATAATAAACATCTTCAATCACAAAAACACAAGAAAAATGAGTTTAAAGTAAAGGGAGACTATTATATTGAAAACACTGATGGGGCATTTAAAGGGCATATAAAAATAAGGATTTTTCAATTTGGAGAACCCGGTCCATCATCAATAGCTGAATCAATTGAAATAGTGAAACCCGATGTTGAAAAATTTATTAAAAAGACATTAAAAGAAATGAAAACTTTAAAGTTTTATATGGGAGTGAAAATGAATATGAAAAGACAAGATGAAGAACAAACTCCTTATATGAGAACAGATCTTCATTTTATAACATCATTTCAAGATTTTTTGAATAGTGGGGTTTATGAAGAACTATCAAGACAAGAGGAGGATGTTGATAATACAGTGGTAGGAAGTGGATTCAATATTAAAAAAATCATCTTTTTAGATATACACATTCTAAAAATCAAACCCTCTTAAAGCTTCTTCTTATATTGAATTACCATAAGAATTAAAACTAAAAAAGGCAGTGATTAATATTAAGAACAATTATAATGAATGTTTTCTCTGGTCTGTTCTTGCTCACTTACATCCACCAAAATGTAATTCAGAAAGAGTAAAACAATATATGAAATATGAGAATACCTTGGACATTAAAGATTTTAAATTCCCAATGCCACTAACAGATATTCCTAAATTTGAGAAAAAGAATAATCTTTCTATTAATGTATATGGATTAACGGATACAAACAAAGTTCAAATATTAAAAATTTCAAACAACTATAAAAATGAAGAAACACACATTGATCTTTTATATTTTAGTGTTGGAAAGAATTCACATTACACATACATCAATAATTTATCAAGATTAATCTCTTCTCAGGTATTCAGAACAGCAAACAAAATATATCCTTGTAAGCGATGTCTTAATTCATTTCATACAAAAGAACGATTAGAACAACATTCAAAATATTGTAGTAATCATAAATCAGCTGTAATTACAATGCCTAAACCTGGTGAAAAGATTTCTTTTGAAGATTATAATAAATCTATCATGCACCCATTTGTGATATACGCTGATTTTGAGTGTATCCTTAAAAAGATAAATACTGCTTCTCCTAATCCAAAAGAACCATATACAAATAAATATCAAAAACATATTCCTTGTGGTTTCTGTTATTATATCAAATCATCTGTTGGAGAAAAGTATAACAAACTTGAACATTATCGTGGAAAAAATGCTTCACAAGAGTTTGTAAAACGATTAGAAAAGGATTGTATAAGACTCACTAAATTAATGAAAGAAACAAATGAACCGATGAAATTAACCAAAGAAGAAAAATTAGAATTTAGAATGAACAATATCTGTCATATTTGTGAGGGGGAAATTAAGGAGTCTAAAGTTAGAGACCATTGTCATCTTACTGGTAAATATAGAGGTCCCGCTCATTCCTGTTGTAATCTTAATTATAAATTACCTTCTTTTATTCCAGTCTTTCTTCACAACAGCGCCAACTATGATACACATCTATTTATAAATGAACTTTCAAAAACACCAGGGAGTATTTCTGCCATAACAAACACAAGTCA